>NC_058055.1:15838321-16000821 GCF_020085105.1 Siniperca chuatsi
CATTACATAGTTTGTCCACCAGAGAGCCCGACAAGTTTAACTCTGTACCAGGTCCTGCTCATTGCACATCTTGGTCTCATTTATTTCATAACCTAATTAAGGGATCTTTGTCAAAAATGTTTGCTTATGTTATGTGTTTATGTTAAAAAAAACAGTATTATTGCTGGATATTTTCTATTCACAAATATCAATATCGGTATCTGCCTTCAAAATCCAGTATTGGTCGGGTTCTAGTGTTGATTATCTGTTAACTGCAACATATTTTTCAATATAGGATGTTGCTGTTGTTTAGAGGACTTCCTATTGGCTTAGTAAAAAATTACACATTTCATATTCAGCCAAACATTAGATACATATTTTATCTCAACTTAATAGGTTTATGTAACATCTTGCTTTACGATTCTTTATATCAAAATTACATCTTAACTGCTCCAGTTCTACGGTTTGTGCTGCTGCTACAGCTGTACAGCTGTCAACCTTAAGCTTGTTTCCATGTACTGATGATCATCTGCTGCTTATCATTTACTGATCCAAGCTATGAATTTGTGATTTTTAATATGCTGGTAAGTGAATAATTACTGTGTGTGCAGTGGATGTGTCTTAGCCAGCTGCTGCAAATCAGATGGATTGCTGGGTTTAGATTAATCCATATCAGTGCACTAAATCGTATATTCCCTGCACTGGTTGGAGTTGCTCTTTTGGGGAATAACCACACCACATGACGCCCACGTAATATCTGCCGTTGGCCTCTGTATCTAATATGGTGAAGTTTATCATCACTGTGCGATCTCTGCTGAGCTGAGCTTGGTGTGAGTTTGTGGAGAATGATGGGATCAGTGCGTAGACGTCAAATATCAACTCTGTACATATTCTGTGTATTGTGTGTTGTATGTGTGTTCATGTCTGTCTTGTAATGCGCTCACCGCCAGTTTAAAAAAGATAGTTTGGCGCTAATTACCAATTGTCCTGCCTGTCCAGGGTCAGTCAAATTAATTGATACATTTCTTGAAGCTCTTATCAAAAGTAGGGGAAACACCTTTTAATTTAAAACACTCCTGGAAAGCAGGAAAGATGGCACAACCCCCCCAAAACTGAACTTACCCTGTGCATTCATTGCACATGCCAAGTGCAATGGTTTGATGGGAATGTGAGCTCAGAAGTTGGGACATAAGTAGTTAGTGACAAGATCAAATATCAAGACAAGCTTTTTATCAATGCAGGGGGTGAAGCATCTTAAAAACTAAAACGAGAATGACTCACTGTCAAAAAGCTGCAAATAATTAATAATATAGAAGGACTTATGGTGTAGGAATTCAGTTGGGACAGCATCTAAATGACAAGTAGAAGACTAAAAGTGAGATGCTGTCTCCTCCAGGAATGGTTTCAAACCACCCAGCACAGCAGAGCACTCAGAAATAATAGATAGGACCCCATTAGCAGGGGAGCTCTGGGTGATGTTCCTAACTTTTTTCCCCCTTTTTTTAGAAAAAAGTAGGAAAAATACATAAAAACTTCTTAGGGAAGATTTTTTAGAGGGAGGGGCTTAGAGTATATGGCATCTCATTGAATAGCACTCTACAGCTGTGCAGATTCTTGCCATGATGATGCTTTTCTTTTCACACCCTGACCTTGAAGTGGGTCGTCTACACGGGTCACTGGACACAGGACAACCCTTTTACACTGGTGCCTGACTGGTGTCCGACCTGATTTGAGATCTTGGTGCGTATAATGTAGGACAGTCAAGCATTTTCAATAGAGGTCTAATCAGCCAAACCAACTGAAAACACCTTTGTGGTGAGTCAGCAGACAGTTGCTCTAAGGTCATTGTTCAGGCAACCAGCTACACAGGCACAGTCCCATGTGGGCAGCCTGTGGGGGGCAAAGCGAGATATAACTGGATGTTCACGTTCAGCTGCTTCCATTATGTGAAAAAGTGTTTACAGTCAAACATTTCCCCACACAATTTACAACCATTGACTAGGGTTCGGTGATATGACGGTATATACCGTGCAACGGTAGAAATGTGTCCACCAGTAGAGATTTGGCAAAACCGTCTCCACCGTAAGAGCTATCCCTTACTGTCTCTGCTATATATTCACGGCAGGCTATATAGCAAATCAGGGCTGGATTCTCGCGTGATCTTGTGATATTGTGATTCTCGCGTGATCTCGCGAATCCAGCAACCTCGCATGGTAATGTTATTTGGGCAACAGGACTCTTTACCACGTTCTCACGTGATGTGAGAGCGACAGTTGGTGACCGTAATGCACCTCTAAGCTGGTTTGCCAACCGCTGCAGAAGAAGAGAGTAACAAGAAAACATGGAGGAGGAGAGTGAAATTGTAAATACAGAGCAGCAGGAGTTTTTGTTTGTATGGAAGTTCCAAATAAAAGAAAATAATCAAATGTGATGAAATGAAGTACAGTACAGTATGGTTATTATAAACCATTTCTTAATTGAATTTACAGAACAATTACAGTATTGTGATATAAAATTACATATACCGTGATAGAAGATTTTGGCCGTATCGCCCTCCCCTACCACCTTTTTTGCTGGCGGCGAGGCTCTAGGGATGGCAGTATAGGTCTGTCAGTTTGTTGGTCGGCCCACCACTTTGGTCCAGACTGAAAGATCTCAACCACTATTGTAATGATTGCCATGAAATTTTATACAGACATTCATGGTACCCAGAGGATGAATCATACTGAATTTGGTGATCCTCTGACTTTTCCTCTAGCCCCAAAAGAGGTTTTGAGTGAAATGTCTCAACAACTTTTGGATGGATTGTCATGAAATGTTATGTCTGTAAAGACATTCATGTCCCCCTTAGGATGAATTATAACAACTTTGCTGATCCCTTAACTTTTACTCTAGCACCACCATCTGGTCAAAGTTTTAATCTGTCCAGTACTTTGGTTTATGATCATACTAATGAGCCTCAGCTATACTTTGTGTTTGGTTCTAATTAAATGTCACCATGCCAACACCATGCCAACACACTATACTAAGATTACTACTTAAGTACAGCAACAGAGCTGCTAGTATGGCTGTAGACTCTTGTTAAGGTATGTTTGGTCTAAAATACATTTTGGCCAACTCTTTCTTTGTTTTGCTCTCCACATCATTTATTATTTAGGCCCACAAATATTTTCTAAGCTCCACCTCTCTCCAATCATGGTTTGTCAGTGCTATTCTGCTCTCAGATGGGAACCAGCATGGTGACAATAATGCTGTGACTTCCCCTCAAATGTGTTTGAATTCATTTAGACATCTGTTTCGAGATTGTTTGGTTGAGGGAACGGTACATTAAAAATGTAGTTTGAAACACAAATATTGTTTCTGAGACAACACAGTGCAGATACAGAGACTTCACTTATTTAAAAGATTAATCCGGGATGATGAAACATTTAATAAAGCTGCAGCAAGACTCAGACACATGTTTGATTCACCATGCACACACAACAGATGATGAAGACTGCATATTCAAATGTCATTTCTCAGATTTCCTTGCGTAAGACTAAAAGGTTGAAAATGTCTCCAACTGTGGCTGACTGTTCCCCTTTTTGTTCATATGCGCATGAACTTTTGTTACCCTTTAAAACTGTGATATTTGGATTTGACAAGTGACAATAATATGTAGACATATTGAATAAAGATGACTAAGATGCAGTAAAAGGAGCTGTCAGTAAATGTAAAAGTTCGAGCAATTGTGGTGAAAGTTTTGACTTGAAACAGACGGGCATTCAATTTTTCTGACACATCTGGCAGGTTATAGGGTTGTGGCTTCATGGCTGCACATCCTCGTTGGCTCCATTACGGTTCCACACTTTGACCTTCTTCCTAATTAGAATCAGATATCTGCCTGTAATGAGTGTAATGTAGCCTGATGGAGTTACGGTAGTGAAAAGACGGCTGGGATTAAATGGCGCTTACAAGAAGTTACTGTAAGGCATGTGAGCTGGCGCGTGATAGATGTCATGCGCTTGGATGGCGATGGGAACGAAAATCAAATCACGTAGTCGGAATATTCTGCTTGCATTCTTCTTGAGAAAGAGTGAATGCACGGCAAATGGTGTATGCATCAGTTTGATGAAAACATACATTTACATTTCACTGAAGGTGTCTTCCATTTCTTAGTTTTCCGCTTGTTTCACAAAATCTCCTACTGTTCTTTCTAGCAGTGCTTTATTTATTTCTTTTTTTCACATTCCCTTGCTCTTTTACAGCTTTTCTTTTGCTGAGTCTCAACTCTTCAGGGATTCACACAGAGAAATCAATTTTGCTTGGCCTCTTTGCCTTTGGAAGGGAACAGGCATATATAAATATTCACATGCGGCTATTTCAGATCCTCAGCTTAGGGACTGAACTAGTGGATGAGCTGTTCTTCTGTTTGATCATGAAGCCTGTATACATGCGTCTCTACGGATGATTTCTCTCTTTCCCTATGCGTCCCTCTTTCCACAACTCATTCCTCACTACCTTGTTTTCTCCCTTAATTCCTTCCTTCCTTAACTTCTCACATTCCTCTGATCATCCTTAACAGCATGTTTTGATTTCTTTTTCCTCCTATCACCTTCCCTTCTCAACTTTATTCCTTTTCTCCTTTCTTTTCTGTCAGCTCTGTTACTTTCATCCCTCTTTCCTTTTGTCATTTATCATGAGTGCCACTTATTGTCTTATCCCCTTTGTCCTTAACTTTTTCCTCACTTTCCAACTATTTTTCTTCCTAACTTAGTTCTTCATTTCTTGTAATTCTTCTTTCTTCCTAACTGTCTGCCATCTTTCTCCCTTTATCACTGTATTCCTTCGTCCCTCTTCTTCCTTAATGAGATCCTCCCTTGCTTCATCATTCTCTTTATTGTATCTTTAATGCTGCTTTCTTTTTATTACTCTTTAGTCTTCCTTTCCTCATTACTTTGCTCGTTTTGTTTATTTGTTTCTTCCCTCCTTCCATTCACTCATCTTTCCTCCCACAACCTCACTGGTCATTCTTTGTTGTTCTCATATATTATACCTTTTATTTTAAGTCCTTTCATAATTAATGTGCCTTTACCCGTGTGACTTCTGTTTCAGAAACTGATGCATATTTCTTATTCTCTCTGAGCTCATTGAGGCAGCAGCTCTGTGCTCTAATTTAAACGCTGCTCTTCATCACATGTAGTGTCTCTACATGGGTGAACACATGTAAACTGCAGCCCAGGCCTCACCTGGGACACGTGCTGTGATCGACCGAACACAACTCAGAGCTGATGCTGCAGCCACCCATATAATGCCCACTTCCTAACTACTTCATGGATTTCTTTCGCAGATATCTCCACCCCTCTGCCTTTAAATCATTGTGCTTTACTCATATTCTCTCTCTCTCTCTCTCTCTCTCTCTCTCTCTCTCTCTCTCTCTCTCTCTCTCTCTCTCTCTCTCTCTCTCTCTCTCTCTCTCTCTCCCTCCCCCAATTGTCAGCTTTGTTTTACAAACACAGCAGTGATACTGTCTCTCAGAGGCACACCTCTTCCCCTACCCTAGCCGGCTGTCAGGCTGGATCTGCCGTGACAGTGGGCATACTTGGTACACCGGTGGACACTCACACATATACTACACAAACACACGCAGACATAGAACAATTCTATCTCGCATGCAAACACACATGCATAAATGTGTGCAAACAATCAAAGCAGACGTAGCACACGCCAGCACTCTGTTTGACCTCACCTTGACCTGACACATGACACCTCCCTCACAGCTAATACAGCTCGACAGGTGTGTGTATTTGTGAGTTTCTGTGTGTGTGCGTGCGTGTGCTTACAGTCATTCTGATGCATATTTTATATGAGGCTGCTGAGTGTATGAGTGAAACTAGGACATGAAGGAGGACAAAATATACCCTGGTTAAATGTGGGTGTGTTTCTCTCCCAGCAGTAGATGAATGTGTGTACTTATTCCATTACCTTTTTGACTTTTTAACCATTTTTCTTTCCTTTCATTGCCTTATCATTCAGCCTCAGGGCTCATTTTGGAGGTCTGTCTATTAGCCACACACACACACATATTCGCGCACAGACAAATGTGCATATACACTAACAAAAGGGAGGCAAACAAACACAGACCACCTCAGCCATTTGAGGACACTTTCTGTTTAATGTTATTTATAAACAGCTTTTGAGTCTGGCATTGTTTGATAACCACATACAAAACATTTGGGTTGCACAAAGGACGAGAGGAAAGGAAAAGAATAAGAGAGATAGAGGAGGGGAAGGAGGGAGCAACGAGGGTGGAAGAGAAAGGAGCAGAGACAGTGGAGAGGGAGGAAGAGAATAAGCAGACAGTGAGGGTGGAGGGGAGGTGAGGAGAAGGAGGGAGGGAAAGATAGAGGGATGAATAGGAGGTTAGAAAAGAATAGAAGAGGAGCAGGAGGGGGGCAGTGCAGTGTACCGTTTATCTTGAATGAGTCAGCAAAACAAAAAAAGACAGAACTGAAAAAAATGAAATAATGATAATAATCATAGTAAATAAAAAATATAGTTCCAGCCCCTAGCTCCCTGTTTATATTTTAGGGAACTACTGAGACACAACGGAGGGTTTCTGTTTTTGTTTTTTTTTGTCTTCTCTTTTCTTTTTGTTTTTTTTTTTTTTTTTTTTTTTTTTTTTACAAAAAAGTCATCCTCACAGGAATAAACAGACACAATTTACATCACCTCTGGGTTCACAGCAGCACAAACAAGTTCACCAGTAGGGGTCTCTAATCCTACATGCCGGGAGAACGACACCAGTGACAGGCTTCTGTTCGTCCCCAACATCTAGATAGATAGACACGAAAAGGTGGGGCTCAGCAATACTTTTTTGTGCTTTTTGTCAGCATGTCATGATTTTAGCTTTTTAGCTAGGTCGTCCTTTGCATACAAGGGCAGCTCCTTTTTAAAATAGAATTCATAACTTTGTAATGCTTTAAGAAATAAAGAGACTTTTAGTATTAGTGGCTAGTTAAGGTACCCGGATGGCCCGTGTGCATCTGTACAGGTTTTACCTATTGTAAATGAGCACTTGAGACTTTGGGTGATTGACTCTGAAATAGTTCAGGTCTAAAGTCAAAACCTAGGCTGCATCCGTGGTGCTCCGGTCTGGGATTTGAAACCCTGGACTGACAGGGGTTAGTATTTTGCAGTGTGACAGGAAGGCTGTGAAGGTGATTGGGCTTTGTTAGGGGTGTGTGTGCTTGAACAACTCCATTTCATACAGGGCGCTGTGTCGCATAGTCCTCTCTGTCCTTGTTATTTCCTGAAGAAGAATCCTGAGCCTCAGAAAGGGCTCTTCTCGGACGTAGCAGCATTATAATCCAACTCTCCAATCAGGGTTTACAGATTGTCAAGTCCATCTGTTTTGGAGCACACTAAACACACCAGAGAGGACAAAGAAAGAAATTCAGTAGCAGTTTGTCCATCCCCTTGCCCTGTGATGATCATCACAGATTCTGAACTGCTTTTGTTTCCCAGTTTCAGCAATTGCAGGAGATATATTGCCGTGTCATCAGTACACCTCCCTGATTGTAGGGGCTTTTTTCCAGCATTTGAAACCCTCCTGTGATTTGGATTGAATCATCTCTGCTTGAAGGATGTATTTTTTTCCATTAGCCTCCACAGCGTTAAAGAGGAAAGTGCATAACAGTTTCTGGGAGTCCATAGTTTTGTGAGCCAGGCTCTGGCCTCAGCTTTTCCTTGGCCTGCACGAGTTGACCTTTCAGGCTCCTTGAGGCCTCTATTTTGTAGCCAATGAGGTCGAAGAGTGAATGAAACCATCCCTTACCTCCATGATTTGTCCTGATTGGCCACTGGCTCTCAATAGGCACTCTTGCTATCTAGTGTCGTTCTACCTGCATGGCTTTAGTGTTTTTTTTTAAGTGGACACACACTCATACAAACAGTAACACAGAAACTTGTACGCTCACTCACTCATTTAAACTGACTGTGTCCGGTTGGCTTTTATAATGATAGGTTAGTTCTGAATGGCTTTTAAGTTGATGGGTTGCAAGGGCAAGGACAATGGACAAACTTTTAACAGGATTAGTTTGAAGAATTGTCAGTTATATAGATGTGTCACAACTCCAGTGGTGTTTTTATTTTTTAGAGTTTAGAGTAAAAGCCAAGGATACAGATGTGCATTAAAGTAGCTTCACCTTACTGTGAGACATGTAAGTAAAACCACTTTATTAGTAGATATACTGTATAGTGATTATAGTTATTACTGCTAAAACGATAACTAATTTTACTGCCACTTCTTTCTGCAGTATTTCATTTCTGGATCTTAGGTGCTGTTGCGGGTGCTGTGTTTATGAATGACCTTTGTCTCAGCATGAGTGACAGATGGAAGGTGCGCTGAGAGAGCACCATTGTGCCAAAAGGGCTAAACACGGAGACTGAGCCTTGAGCTGTTTTGATCCTTATTGTGTGTTCTTCTCACTACAACTTGAATGAGTGATTGGCTTGTTATTTTATGTGGCTGTACAGTTTTTATAAGTACATAAATTCAGTGAAGCAGTCGATGCCACAGAGACAAATGTAAAGTTTTCCTGTTGTTTCCCTTGGTGACATCATCAAAGCAATGGGCTAAATTGTTTTCCCTGACTTCCATGTTTTGATTATGACTTGTAAAGATTCCTGCCTTAATACCGCAGGGATACTTCGACAGTATATATTTGATAGTGTTCTTTATACACAGTCATGTACACACACAGTTATGCACACATGTCTCATTTAAAGAGCCAGGGCAGGGTGGTTCAGGAGAATCATAAGGTTGCATCACCAACACAAGTGTCCATTCTCAGCGTAGGATCACAGAAATGAGTGACAGCAGCAGAGCTGATGATAAACAGAAAATATAATCTGCAAGGTGTGATCCTGCTTTATTATTAACTCTCTGGACCCCACTTGGTGGGCCGACAGAAGTTCTGGGGATGCACTTGTTCTTCCTCCTTGCAGTTGCAGACAGGTCATATTTACCTTCATCTGGAGTATAGTCTTTCTCACCCCCCTCCCGTAGTACCTGCACCTCATTGAGCCCCCCTTTTGCCTTGCGGCCCCGGCGGGTACAGTTTCTGCGGCCTCCCTTAGGTGGCCGCGGCAGGGGCGAGGGCGAAGGCAAGCTGTACTGGTCCCCGTGGGGCAAGTATGGCCGCTGATGATGGTTGTGATGGTTTCTGTGACGATTCAGGTGGTTCAAAGATTCTCCATGCTCCATCTCCCCACCTGGGGCACCATGTGCATGACCCTCACCTGACAGGCAACTGGGCAACTCCTCCTTCTTCAGTGTCTTCAGGTCCTTCCCCGCCAGCTCTGGTGGTGAAACACACATCAGAGACGAGGTGGAGCCTCTGAACCTCCGCAGCCAATCCCAAAGTGACAGTGCCTTGCAGTCACACTCCCAGGGGTTGTCGTTAAGTCGTAGGTACTCCAGGGCCGGCAGTAGAGTCAAGCTGTTACTAGAGAGCTCAGTCAGGGAGTTATTAAACAGGTACAGGGTGGTGAGGCGCCGCAGGTCATGGAAAGCCTGGTGGTCAACCCACTGGATTCGGTTCTGGTGGAGAAGCAGGCGGTCTAAGACTCCCAGACCACGGAAAGTGTTCTGGCGAAGGCTCCATAGTCGGTTGCCATGCAGGAAAAGATGACTGAGGTTCAGTAGGTCGATGAACAGATCGTCCTCCAGAAACTCTAACTGGTTGTCCTGCCAGGATGTAGGGGAAAGAGGAAAGCTTAAAATGGTGTGCAGTGCATTACATTAAACATCACTTTGATTATTTTATGAGTAATTTTACATTAATTTACTGTTATGATTTATTATTAAACATTCTTATCACTATTGTTACATTGATTCAGGTAGTCAGTGATCTGTGCAGCTTCCAGACGGCAGTAGTTAGAAAAAATGGTGAGCCATGTAAGAGGGGTCAGAAATTATTTTCTTTGACCTTTGAGTGGTGCTTTTGAGGTTTGACAAGCTGTTGCACCAAACTGTTATAGATGATGTAAGAATGCTGTCAAACATTCAAGCTGAAGCTGCAACCTTTGCCCCACTCACTCAGTGTCAATATCAATTGATTTTCCCATCAATACTATGGATAGGACATCCTTTCCATATAGAAGAAGTCATATAGTCATATACTCCATTCTGGGTTATTATCCTTGCACTGTTTTCCTACAGTGGTTGACCACCGAAGCTAAACTGTAGGTTACTAGTATTTTCCCTGCACTCAGGATAACAGCTAGCATTTGATCAATGTCCAACATAGGCAGTACGTGCTGAGCTGATGGACAGATTACACCATAATGCGATTGTGGCTGCAGATGCAATATACAGTAGAGATAAAAGGAGGCTGTTATCCATGTACCTGTAGGTAGAGATACTGAAGATTATGGAGACCGGCAAAGATCCCTGGAGGCAGGCTGATCAGGCCACAGTGGTATAAGTGCAGGGCGTGTAGCCTACCCAGGCCCAGGAAGGTATCTGAGGCAATGGCATTCAGGTGCCGGTTGTCCCCAAGGTCGAGCTCCTCCAGGCGGTCAAATCCGTGGAAGGTGGATGGTTGTATGTAGGAGATGTTGTTGGAGTAAAGCCACAACATGGTGGTGGTGGGGGAGAAGTGGCCGCGAAGCAGCCGCTGGATCTTGTTGTTCTGCAGGAAGACGCGCTCGCTCTGGGCAGGGATGCCCTCGGGCACGGCATGAAAGTTGTGGGCCTGGCAGGAGACGGTGCTAGGTGAAGTGTAGCAGATGCAGTGGCGAGGGCAGGGCAGAGAGAGATCCAGGCCACACAGCACCAAGAGTAACTCCACCCCACCATAACCTGAGACAGGAGAGGACAGGAGGATGAAAATGAAACAAATATACAAAGAGATGGAGGGGGAAGAGAGCGTGAGAGAAAGACAAGCAGAATTAATTGAATTCATACAGCAGAGCTCCTGTTATCAGACGCATCTTAAATGAAAAACTCATTGCTCTCAGTTTACAAGGACAACAATAGGCATGGTTCAATGCAGACAAATTACAACGCTGACACAGATCTTTTACAAACGCAAACACACACACCAACGCACACAAACATTCATGTATTGTTTCGTGAGCCCATTCTCCTCACATATTTTTTCATTCCCAAACTGTTTACCCTTAACCTTGCCTACTTAAACTGTTTCAAAACCCCAAATCTAAACTCAGGGAACCATTTCTTCATGTTTTGCAAAAACCTTGAAAATCCTGAATACCAAGATGCCCCCTCACCACCACACACAGACGCATTAAAAACTCTGCTCAGGTATACAAACACTTTTTGGAGCAGATTGTGTGTGGTCTTGTGTTTTTATTGTGCTGTAGTATGATTGTCACAGAGGTGCGCACATTTTTATTTATATGTTCCTTAAACCAATCTTGATGACACGGCACACAGACGCACACACCATCCTATCACACACCGCACAGTGTTATATCCTTTGGTTATCCTCTAAAGGTGACAGAAAATCGATGCTTCTCCTGCTTACAAGTGAACACGCACCACACCTGTAATACATTCCCACAATAAGGGAAACCAAGAAAAGGGGTAGAGGGAGAGAGAGGAGGATGAAGCAGGAATCATCTGCAGTATGCCTTGAAGTGGATATTACTTTTTGTTTTCAGATCCCCCCCTCCCACCCCACCTTGATTCGTTCCAGTGTTTGATGTATTGTGGGGATGGAAGAGAAAAAAAGGGGAAAGAGATGAGGGTGGCGACATGCTGATCCGGGGAGTAATTTCTGAACAGCAAGAGGGAAATACGATACAACACGTGTTCAACCTTGTCTGTGTGTGTGTGTCAGTGACACAGACAGATGTGATGGACAGATGTCAGGTTGACCAGGAGGACACTGCTGCTGTGTAAAGAACAACATGTTCTGAAATGTCAGTACAGGACAGAGCAGTTTTATCCAGTGTGGTACACATGCGTCTGTATAGCTCCGTACACTTGTGTAACCATGTACGCACAGGTACCATAATGTGTGTTTGCATGTTTTTCCATATGTCTCTCTATATTTGTTACATTTTATCTGAAACATATTGTGATATGTATTATTATATTGTCTGTTGTATTTGACAAGGCTGACCTTTTCATCCAAAAAAGAAAACAACACACACACACACACACACACACACATAGCTGTAGTCACGGCAGCCCATCTTC
This sequence comes from Siniperca chuatsi, assembly GCF_020085105.1. Lineage (NCBI taxonomy): Eukaryota > Metazoa > Chordata > Actinopteri > Centrarchiformes > Sinipercidae > Siniperca > Siniperca chuatsi. Next base: position 15,850,512 of record NC_058055.1, read on the forward strand.
TGTTCTGTTGTACCAACAACAAATCAATACTGTGTAATCCACTTTAATACTGTGTGAATTAAAAAAAACAATCAAATTTTTTCTTTTAATGATGATGTATGATTAAAACAACACAACTATTTTTTATTACTTATTAAGTTATTATTATTATTATTATTATTATTATTATTATTGTTAATGAGTATTAATTATATTTAGCCACGCTGAGGGCTGTATCGTACTAGGTGAAATATTTTAATTTGCTCCATTTACATCAAAAGGAGCATCATTTTATACACACTTCCATTTAGCTTACTTACTACTTTGGTTTAAACAGTTTGGCCATGTGACGTGCTTGTATTGATAGACCCACTGTTAGGTTGGAGGAGGGTTGAATAATAAATATTAAACAATGATCAATTCACATTTATTATTGATGCTAATGCTGTAAAGAACTCTCCAACATGTGCAACTCTCTTCCTCCATCATCTCCCTTTTCTCTTTCCCCATCCTCTTCCTTTCACTCTCATCTGTTTCACACTGATTTTTTTTCCTCACAGTCTGCCTATAGGTTTGATTGGTTAAACGTTATTGGTATAAGTTGTAACATACCGTGTGTATTCAGTCCCTCGGGGAGTCAAAGTGATTTTATCTCTCTGTTCTTTCCTCCTCTGCTTTATCTGTCCAGCTGTGTAGCCCTTTGCTTCATGCTTCTCTGCCTCCTTTTTCCAGAACGTTAACACTTCCCTTCCTCCATAGCTTTATCTTCATGCGCTGCTTTGCCCCGCCTGCTGTGTCTATTAATTAGGTATAAAGCTACTGTTTGCTACGTTGTCTATGTGAGTGTGTAAGAATGTGTATTGTATATGCATGTCTATCTGTGACTTTGTGTCCTTGTGTCTTTGTTGACTCACTTGTATTTTCTTGTCTTGAATAGAATCTCATCTTAACCTTTTGCCTCAAGTTTTATTAGATGCTTTGAGCTTATAGATTTTATTGAAAAAAGAAAAATGACATGGCAATGACATTTACCTCTTCGTTGTATATCTTAAGGTCTTCATGTCTTGGTAAAGTACGCTCTACATGCGACTAGAAAGGATTGCATAACTGAGAGTTAAGCATTACTGCAATTTTCTTTGTTCAAACCTCAACTTCGTCACAAATGACAACTGTGATTTCTCAGCTGTTAGTGTAAGTTTACAAAGTTAAACTCATCAATGGGGTGCTCCCACTGGTCCCTGCTTGACATGTACTTGTGATAGTGCTTCCAGCATTAGTTTGCATTTCCAATTGCTTCTGCTTCTGTTGCCTTCTGTTTACCCCTGCAGTCTTTAATTTTTTTCCTTTTGTATTTTCATCATCATCGCTTTATATCTGACTTCCCTCTTTCTCCCCTTTGCCTCTTTCATTCTTTCCAATTATATCTCTATCTTTCTGCTATTCATTGTGTACATGTGTGTTTGAAAAAATGAATGTCCCTAGTTGTGTGTGCATACATTTGAGCCCATCTGAGGGAAATGTGTGCAGATGTGTGTACATCTCGGATGCAGATGAACTGTGGGTGTTTAAAGTTTACAGATTATGGAAGCGATGATATACTGTAAAATAGCTGCTGACTGCCATATGGCTTTGATAGTGGGGGCAGCAAATCTCCGACCATCCGGTCGTTTTCCATCGTTATTTGATTTATTTATCATTTGCCTGGTAAAACATGGAATTACCTCTATTCACTTATAGTGTTAGTCTGCTTTTGATAGTAAGGGGGCAAAAGAGAAAAAAAGGTTTGTGGTTCAAGGTTACAATAGTACAGTATAAGCATTTATATAATGCATATTCAGCTCCGGTGAGGGATAATCTCCAATCCTGCATCAACAACAAATTCTTGATATCTTGTTTTCAAATGTTAACATGTTTTCAAACATCTTAACTCCAAGTCAGCACATCCTTGGATTTACTACTATAGATTTTCGACTGCCTTGAGCTTCACAACACTAGTGCAGCCTGGAATACTTAAATAGACAACTGACTGCAAATCAGCAATTAGCTGAGGCATCAAGCTGGCATTAAGCCAAGCCTCAAACCTGTAACAACTCCCAGTAAGGAGTGTCAAGGTACATAAAAATCAGTTTCACTACTTATTCCCCATATGCATTTACATTATACAGTATGTGGACACCCGAACATTTCACCCACACAACATGTAATTGTTGATCATCTCACTCCATGGGCATTCATTTTCCACAATGGAGCGCCCCTGTAGCTCAGGGGTTAAGATGCTGACTGTGAACAACAGTGTCCTCAGTTTCAGTCTAGCCAGGGACCTTTTGTTGCACCTCTCTCTCCCTAATTTCCTGGCGTCTCTCCACTGTCTGTAATAAAGGCTTGAAATGCCCCCCAAAAATACTTTAAAAAGTAATCTGCTGCTACAGTATAACAGCCTCCACTCTTCTGGAAAAGCTTCTCACAAGATTTTTACACCTGGCTGCGGGGATTTGCATTAGTGAGATCAGACACTGATGTTAAGTGGCTCACAGTCGGCGTTCCAGTTAATCCCAAAGGTGTTGGGTCGGGTTGAGGTCAGAGGTCAGGGCTTTGTGCAGACCTCACAGAAAACTGGGAAAGCCATTTCTTTATGGACCTGGCTTTTTATATGAGGGTATTGTCATATTGATACAAGAAAAAAAAATTCCCCTAAAAATTGGAAGCACACTACTGTCTTAAAGTCTGTCTTAACTATTAAATTAAATATATTAAATTTCTTTCTCAGAAATTAGCATCAAAATTGAAATTGAAATTGAAAATAAAAAAATACTATAAATACTGAATGCTGTGATATTGCCTCCTACATTAGTGTTTCCCACAGGGCCGTCAATGTTTGGTTCCTATTGATGATTTTGGTCCTGTAATTTGATTGGTCCAATATCTATGTGGGTGGGAACTAAAGATAGTTCCTAATATCTATCTCCCAAACAAGAGAGATAGCTAACGCTACGTAGACCCCTCTCCTATGTATAACGAACACAGCACTAGCTGCTGCTGATGATGCTGATGAAAGTAAAGGCAATCATTGCTAATGTTAGAAAGCTAGGCTAACTAGCTTCCACTTTCCGAGTGACATACAAACTTGGGTCCACCCAACAGTTTTAAAGGAACAAATGTCTTTAATCAGTATTGGTACACAACCAACGATGTGTTAGACATATTTGTTTTCCACAAATTTGACTAAAAAATGGAAAATTATACACAATATCTGCAGTATCATTTTAGTTTATTTTCCCTTATACAAAAAGTATGGAGAATACAAATTTCAGTTCGACCTAAAATATCACTGTGTGCTGTAGAACTAAGATTTCCCTTATTGGAACTGTAGGGGGTCTCACCCAAACCATGAAAAACTGTCCCAGACCAAAAAAACCTCTACTACTACTCTCTAAAAACTCTACTCTTAGAAAAGTGATAGAGTACGGGCTACTACACCACACAGTCAAAGATGTTTTGTTGTTCAAATTCCAGCTTGATTGGATCATAATCACATGGGTGATGATGTCCTTTTGTCCTCTGGGTTAGTATACACGCATGGCTTTCACTTTATACCAGTAATTGTCCATTTCAGCAAGTGATGCCTTTTTAATCAAAACTCTCTCTTTCACTCTCTCTCATTTTCTCTCTTGCTCTCTCTGTCTCTGCGTCCGTTTCCCGCTGGTTGTTTGTCTAAATTCTCATCTTAGCTTACCCAGTTAGATATTTGCTGAAAGCTTCATCAAGCACAGCCAGGGTTCAATTACAAGAGCCGTCTCCCTCTTCTGTCTCTCTCCCATCCCGCCACACCAGTCATAATGTGCACACAAAAACACACACACACACACAAAGAGAGAGAAAACACATAAGCACATACACATGCTGCTTGTCAGGCCATCATCACAACTCCCTCCCAACTACAACTTGGCATCTGGAGGAGACACCTGCCACTCTTTCTGGCAAACACAAGGAGAAAGTAACAGAGCGGGGAATGTAAGAGAGGGAGGGAAAAGGAGAGGAGGAGAGCCAGAGAGGGGAGGAATGGGCAATCTCATACTCAAAGGGAATGAAGAGCTCCTAAAACATGAAAGCAGATGCAAGGGGAGAGAGAGGCACAGCGTGGCGGTGTGGGAGGTAAAGAGAGCAGCGAGTGAGACTAGCTAAAAAAGGATGATGGGGATGACAGGGATCTACTGCGAAGCGTAGACCATTATATAGGTAAGTGTGTAAATGTCTGTCTGCTCTGCACAGAACACAACTATGACTTCTGATGAATTGCCAACTAATTCTATGACCTTGTGTGACGTGAGTCAGATAAACACTTGCAAAGTGATTACACAACACATGCATACTCTTCTTGCAGAGAAAAAAAACGTTGAGACACGCTGAAACGCATGTATTCTCTTGTGCATCCAGGTGCGCGCACACACACGCAGGCCGCAGGCGCATACACCCACATACAGATGCAGATCATCAACCCTAATTAAGCAGCAGTGGCAGGATTTAACCAGGGAAAAAAAGAGCAAAACAGAGTGAAAGAGGAGAGAAATAAGAGTCGAATTTACAAAAATGGCAAAAAGGCAGAGAGTGAGAAAGGGTGCAGGAGGGACGATGGCTAGCTCACACACTCAATATAGATGCTGCTCCTCTCTTGTTGGTGGTTTATTTAGCTTAGCATAATCCCAAAGATCATTTAGCGTTGCTCATTCAAATGGTGATAAATCTCTGGCAGAGTTAATGAGAGATTTAAATGGCGTCATTGCCTCAAAGACACAGCTGAAATATCTCTGCACTATATAATCCTCCCCTCTCATGTAATATAGCGCATAACCATTACATCCATCTTCATATTGGAGACAAATCAGGTCAATATTGCTGGCTCTGCACCACTGATCCTCTGTGGCCTAGGAATTACTGTTTTGTAGTCTTGAAAGTTTCTTTTATTTAAAGTCCCACTTCTGTGACCCCAAACAAAAAAATTCAAACAAAGCTCAAAAGCAAATTACTGGCTGATTGGGCAGAGTAGGAGTAACGATTGATTTCTTGAAACAGACATGATAGTAGCTACATTCCTGTCTTGATCCTGTCTGACTGTTTGCAGAGCATCGTAGAAGTTAGGGGTAGTAATGTCTTTGGTACCTGGCTTGGAGAACAAAAATATTGCAGACACAAGAAGAGTTTACACATCCAAATCTACCAGAATACTCTTTTAAATGTTTTTTTTCTGTAAATATGTTTTGTCCATGTCTTCTTCATTGTGCAATTTGGGACAAGCCTTAGAAATGTTATTCTTTTATGTATTCATGAAGTAAAGCAGTTAAATGAATGGAGAGAAGAAATGTTTTATTTCATTTACTACAAATCGTGTGTATTAGAGTTAAACAATTAATCGATTAGTCCAACATTGAAACATTGATCAGAAACAATTATGATTAATCAATACATAATGTTTTGACAAGAAAGTGGTTCCAGCTCCCTCATTGTGAAAATTTGCTGGTTTTCTTTGAGAGTAAACTTGAATAGCTTTTTGGGTTTTGGACTGATGGTCAGACAAAACAAGCAATTTAAAGACATGGAATTTGGCTCTAGAAAATTGTAACGGGTATTTTTTCACTATTTTCTAAGGTGGGCCTGAGTGTCTAAACACAACTGATTGACCAGAACCCAAGTCAATTCAGAGTTCTCAATTCTTTAAGGTGGGTTGGTGCTAGATTGGATCAGCCAGAGGTACGCTCTAAAGTCTACACTGCTATGATTTGTTGTTTCGTTGTCACGCAACTGATGATGCTCTGGGCATGTGCTACAGTTAATGTGAAATGTGTTTTCTGAAATGTCGTTGTGTTTTTTCTGTAATTTTCTGACATTTTAATAATAAAATTTACTTGCAGCCCCAATGAGTATTCATATTACTACTGGACATTTTTAAAGCACACCACATGTTTTTGATTGACCAGTGTTTTATTTATTCATTTATTATTTTATACACCATGAAAAGGGTACTTTTCAAATCTTGAATAAATTGAGTTTCTTGCCAAACAGAAACAACCAAAGTGATTTGGTCCTTTTTCACAACCTCCATGTTTTGTTTTTTATCTGTCTTCTAGGTTCTGTTTTGTGAAAAATAACTACTGAATACCAAGGCTTTTTAACAGCTGACTGAAGTGTCCTTGACGACACCACCAAATACGAATATGCACTGTCAAATAAATGGCAAAGAAGTGCTCACTGTGATGGACTTCCCATCTCAAGCAAGTTGATGTCCATAGCATGAAATCTTAAAAACTTACAGTATGGTATACTATGAAAAATAGCCATTGTTAATGCATTAAAGCATGCAAATCCACCAGCTTTAGTTAATAATAGTTAATTTTGTACTATAATAGGAAACTGCCAACTCTTTAACCTCAGGATCTCCAGCACAGCGGTGTTGTCTGCCTTTGTCCAACAGGGAAGCAAAGTGCTTAAAGTTGAAAGAAAAATCGATGTTCATTATCATGAAGCACCTTAAGTGGTACCTCGGCTTAACAAATCTGAGAAGGCCTGCTTGAAAGCTATTTTTCAAGGTATCTAGATATCTTATAATTAGCGTCGGTCTTGTGTGGTCTATTCTCCACTGCTGACACTCAGAGGTCTGATTCTCTGCTGTGGCCCCTGGCCCGGTGTTATGACATCTGTTCAGCACACAACATACTGGCCCATTAAAAAATGCACACACTCTACTCTGATCAGGGCAAGCGCAGACGTGTGTGTGTGTGTGTGTGTGTGTGTGTGTGTGTGACTGAGACAGTGAGGCAGAGACATTGACAGAGAGAGAGAGAGTGAGAAAATGCAAAAATAACCTCTACCCTCTTTGCATGCAGTAATTGGGTCATTTGAAAGGCTAAGCTTATCTCAACACTAATCAAGCTCTAATTATACTCAGAAAAACTTTGCCCAACCCTCCCTCCCATATACACACACACACACTCTCCCCATGCATAATAAGATGATGCAGGTCACAGCTTTCCCTATTTAACTCCTGCCTATTAGTGGAGGTAAGATGTGAGCGGGAATACAGTGCTGCTGCTGCTCTCCGTCTCGTCCCGCCTCAATGAAACTACGATGATAACACAGACCGACAGGGTGACACGTGTCAGTGGGAAACAGGGGTCATGTTCAGACTTCAATGACGAGGAGGTGTGGCACCTCTTCCTCAGGCATCAAATAGTAATGCATTCAGGCACGCAAGGACACAGGAAGCCAAGACCCACACACTCCTTAACCGACACAGATGTACAACTGTTGGAGCATTTTTTTGATCAAAAAATAGGTGAAAACTGGAAGACAAAAATCTATAGTTTTGATTTATTTATTTTTGGTGAAAATATTGAATGCCATTTGCAGTGCAAAGAAATGTATTTTAACTGTCTCATTTGCATTATCTTGCCATTTTTCTCTTCATGTTCTGTTTCCAGAAGTCTGAGTATCTGAGTTGCAAATATTGAAAGAGAACTTTGTTTACTGTAAATTGTGGTGATCAGAGTCCTCTTAAAGTAGAAAACACAATGTTTCGGTGCATGGCAACATAAAATCTGGGTGAAAGTATTTTGTTGAAAATCAGCTAAAAAAAAGTGGTAACAATGAGCATGCTGAAAACGATGAGTGCAAAAAAGCTTGCAGGCATAAATGCAGATGCAAAGTGACACGCATACACACACACTAACACACAGATGTATACCCCCAGTGGAGCAAATACACACCAGTCACAGGAATTTCACAGCTGACTGACCCTGATCTGGCAGAAGGCATCTGTATCTGCTGAGATGGTGTGTATGAACGTGAGTGCAGTTTTAATATCTGTGTGTGTGTGTGTGTGTGTGTGTGTGTGCGCGCGCGCTGTACATTCACACACACTCCACAGCAGTTGTGGCTGAGGTGCTGGTTGCCCTCCTGCGTCTTGCCATCACTGGATCTGGAATGCTCTTTGGCAGATATCCTCAGTGGAGAGCGGCAAGAAATGAGCCTGTCCAACAAGCCAATGAGAAGAGGAAGGGAAAGTGCAGCAATAGGGGAAAGCTGGTTCTTCTCTTAATAGCTGTTTGTCCAATTCCCTCAACATGAGGAAAATCTCTCTTCCTCTTCTTGTGACTAAACCATTCCCTGCTCTCTACACTGCAGGTATGAATCACCCTTTGTCACCCTCCTCCGCTCTCCTCCCTGTTGTTCGTTTAGTTTCCCATCTGTCTCTATTACAAAGATTGTTAAAAGTACATCAGGACTTATTATTGCATAAATCTTTCATAGCAATGCCTGTCTGCGCTCTTGCACCTTGTTTCCACAGTATTTGTTTTTGAGGCTCTCTGAACGAGAAATTTCCGTCATGCTCAGGGATTACACTTGTAAATCAGACACGCACACATTTGAGAAAAGAGAGAAGAAAAGAGGAAGGAGGCAGAAGGCGAGCGAGATGAAGGGTTACAAATCCAACTATCCAGAATGGCAAGTGAAGTTAGCGATTTCAGCGCAGTGACATGTCCGAGGGTGTTTTATCGGATAACATGCTGCTACTGCTCACTTGATTTTGACTGAGCCAATCACAGGCAGGCATTGGCCATTTTTCAGACTGATTGGCCAAAACAACAGGGGAGATCGGCATCAGGTCTCTCATTAAACTGGCTCCCCATGGAGAATGATTTTAAGCACTATAGAACTGTCAGAGCTTGATGCGATCATTCTCGTTCCAAAATGAGTTATCCAGCAGCTGACAAATGTGAGACCTACAGCAACAAAATGATTAATGACTTGAGAGCACAACTACATACAGTATACTGCGCTGGAATTAAATTGCTGGATCAACCCCCTCCATCAAACTCCAGAGTGTCAAACTGAACTGTTTCTAATAGCTTTCAACTGACAGCAATTCAACCATTGTCACACAACACCATTAGCATGATATTAGTGTAGCAAAGTGCTGCAGCAGCCCCCGGACCGCTTTTTCTTGTTGACATTTTTCACACTGTTCCGCTGGAGGAAAACACATTCAGGTGGAATGACAGAGAAATAGCAGAGAGGAGACTTCAGTCAGGAAATATGAGAAGGGCAGTGGAAGGATGTATGACGGGAGAACAGAAGGAAGTGTCACAGCTTTCCTCCATCAGCTAAAGAGAGATGGATGAAGCAAGAAGAGCAGGTCGGTTAAACTCCCTCAATCAGTCATCAGATCTGGCTAATCTGAAGGTTGCCGGTTAAACTCATCAGTCATGGTGTTTGGCTTCTGTGAAGGTTAGAATCATCTGGAAATGTCTCGTCTTGCTCTTCTTCTCCTTTCTAGTTTGCTATGCTGATCCCTCTGCGTTTCCTCTATGGTTCCTGTAAGGTTATGCTCTGTTCATTTCTCAACTATCTCTTAGATTTTGATCATGAACCTGTTTGCCCATTTTGGAGGTTCTGTTTTATATTTAATGAGATACTCTACTGCAAATCTATCTTGATTGAAAAGTGGCTCTGAAAAGTTTGTAGCCTTCTTCTCCACAGAGGACGGCAGTTGTATGGCTTGGATTCACAACAGTCACAATAGATTTCAGTGATGACTCAGTCACAGCATGAAAATGTATCTACACATACCAAAGCATTCACAGAAACCTTTCAAACCACTCCTGCAGTACAACTGTTGAGCTATAAGCTCACTGTGTTCCAAACATTCCTCACTGTCATTAAAGCATACCACACATATGCGATTCTAATCCAATACACATCTTTTTGTCAAATTCAGCGAATATCTCCTCATGACACGTTAGCTGTCTGTGTGCACTGAAAAAAAATCTGCTGTTTGTACACAGCCCTGACTCTGTAAATGGGAAATAAACAAAGTGGCTCGGACCGTGCCACACAACACTAGCCATTCCAGCCATGATTTGTGTGTCAGGTAATGTTAAATGACTTGCCCACGGACATTCAGCTTACTTTCTAGTTTGCCAAGATATGCTGTTGTTGTGATGTTAGTTATAGTAGCAGGAGAGTTGTGAGTATTGCTGTCTGGAGCTGGTTTGCTTTTAACTATGTTGTAAGAAGCTGAGTGTTCCTGTTTGAGAATAAAAGCTTTAAACCTATTGTAGAAATCACAGTAACTGAAAATCAATACATTTTAAGCAGCATATTTGCAAGTGCTGTGAAGGATGACTTTTTGTTTGGCCTACTTAGCCAATCATCAGCTTCAGTGGTGGTTTATGTATGTAAAAGCGACATCCTGCTTCAAACTTGATTGTCAGTGTCTGAATCCCCCTTTCTCCACACCTTTCCAATGTCGGAATTTGTCCGACACTCTCCAAAAGAAACAATCCAACAAGCATGCCCCACTTCTTGCAGTGATTGGCCATGTGTACGGAAGTAAGAAAGTAGACAGGGTTTGAACCTTTCGTCAAGATCTCTTTTTTTCATTAATGCCTTCATGGAGAGTCTGTCTCTGTCTGTGTGCACTGTTATCCCCATTTGAAAGATCATCCTGTCTCGTCCCTCTCTATGAGGCTTTTCACCCCGCCTTTGAGTGTTATGATTGGGTGCACTCCAAAACTCTGCACTGTCCCTGTTGGGCATGGTTTCCACTCTATTTGAATTCAGCACACAAAACGCCACTTGCCGCTTATGCTAACCTGAATCGGCGGCTCTGTGTGGCACATAAACAAAATATAATGTGTACTTCAGCTTCAAAAACAATAGAGACTAATAAAAACATTTCATACAGCATGTAGTAGGATTGGGTACCGAACTCAGTACTTTTAAGTGTATCGACCAAATTACGTTGGTACTACCGAGTACAGATTCACGTTAAATCAATCTGTGCCAAATTTCGGTACTTGAGAGCGTATTTGGGTGAGAGAGTAGAGTATAGAGAGAAAGACAGGGAGCGTGACTACGTCACCCCTCCTGCTTGTTCAAGTCACAGGGACACATGTGTGCATAGTGAGTGTGTGGTTGAACAAGAGAGCGCGAGCGACATTACATTGAAATTACATTTTTGATATTACAGAGAGAGTAAAGTACCGAAAAAAAGTACAGTTGGGTACTGGTACCGAATTCCAGGTACCGATACTGGTATCAGTTCAAATGTGAAAGGTACCCAACCCTAGCGTGTCGTGGCTGAATCCAAATAAAAAAGATACTATAGTGTCTTGTCAATGTTGCTGCAGCTGTCAAGATTAAATTAAAATTACTACAGCATCTCTACCACCTGCTGCTGTTTGATTATCAGCTGATACAGATTCAACGTCATACCTGCCGCCTCATATGTCACCTGCACTCCATTTAACCAGGTTTCCCCACCCTTGCCACTACGTAAGAAGCGGCACGACCAAATAGCAAATTGAGCGCAGCTATTCTGAACAGCTACAAACACTTTGCCTTTAGAAGTGGTCTGTGGACATATACTTCGTTTCAAGCATTTTTGTACACCACCCATCCCCCCCATGTTAAGGTCAGTCAAACACCACTGATCATGCTGCTTTATCACCATCTACTCGATGTGACAAATTTAAACAAATTCCAGGTTATTGCTCCACATGTGGTCTCTGTGTAGTGAATGGATGAAAAATCAACAAATTCCAATTTAACTCCAAATGCAAATGCCATTTTTGGGGATAGTGTTTCAGTGTTTTATTGTTGATCTGAATTGTGACTTTCTTGAATTTTGCACCCTAATAGAAGACAGATAAAAATAGGCAAAGGCACAATGGCATTGATATGACTGGAAATCTGATATTTCTAAAATTAAACGTAGATTCGCTCTATAAAAAAGTTCTCTGTAGTAAAGTGTGAAAGGGATTTTTTTTTAAATGACAGTAGAACTTTATATAGATTATATAGCGGACCGAAATAACCACACTGAGACCCTTGAGAGGTGGTCTCGGTGTGGTTTATTTGTGGTGGGAACATGATCCAACTTTGATTTGACCTAACTACCATAAACTACCATTAACACATCATGCTTACTGAACACGTCTTCGCTTTAAGATGTTGTTAGCATGTTGTTGTACATGCTCAATATTAGCTCCCTTGTTCTGCTCAGTCATCTGAAGGCAGCACTTCTTTGCAAAGTGTGAAGCAGTGTAGTATTTTTAAGACATTTCCTCGACGTGCATTCAGCATTTTGCTGGTATAGTTTTCCCTGGTATATTGCCCAGATAATTACCACGGTTATGAGTAAATGCCAACTTTGCTGTTGCTCCGTGTTAAATTGCATAGCAATATTTCTCTCACAGAAAGATGCACTAGTCCAGAACACAGGACCTTCCTCCTGTATATCTTGCTCCCGCCCAGACACATCTGACCTAAAAGAGGAGTGAACGTTCGCTTGGATTAGATTTTTGCTGTGTGTGAAAAGAAACCAAACCAAGGGGAAAATGCTCCAACTTTACAAACTCATCAACTGATTCAGACCAGAGCAAACAAACTATAGGTGTGAAAACACCCCAAACTGCAAATTATGAATTTTTGTGAATAGAACTTGGGAATCAACTCCACTGGTGCTTGATTTGAAAGTCCTGAAGTACTGCCACTCATTTTAAGGGGACATTTTACTCTCTGTGTCACACTAGAACAAACAATGACATCTATATTTAAGTCTGATATGGAATAAAAAAGGGTCAGAAAAGTTTCTTTTCACTGTCAGGGTCTGACTTTTTCTGACAGAAAAAGTTTACTGTCTCTACTTTGTATTAATCTTTAGTTGATAGTAGTAGCTCTCAGTTCAATGCCACTATTTGTTTAGGGAGAAAGCAGTTTGAATGAAAACAGTTCACAGAGAGGTCTGTGGATTATCCAGGGTAACTGGGACACTGTTCCTGGAACGACATGTCACTGTTGAGGTTTTCAGATGTCATTTTTCACTGTTTTGAACATCACAAAACAGAATTTGAAGTGGTGTTGCGGCAGAGGTTTCAGAGTGAATATGTCAAAGCCTTGGCAGATAAAACTAAAACTATCTGCAAGGCTACCCACCAGGGACAAATGAGAAAATATTTTGTCTGATTTGGGTGAAACGACTCTTTAAGATTAGATTAGATAGGTAGGTTAGAGCTGGGTCATGACTGGGTTTGGATCTACCAGGTTAAATTTGTCCACATATTGAGTGCTGCCTAAGAGGTGAAACTCAGGGCAAGAAATTTCCCTTGAAACTCTTTTTTTCCTTCACTTTATTCCACAAGTAGTTCCATTTTTTTTTCCACACACACACACACACACACAAGGACAAGGGTTCTTTCACAAAAGACATCTTCATGATTCAGGATTTTGAATTAAACTAAAACATTTTATTCCAGGCAGTGTGCCTCCACTCTCTCCCTCACCTGAGGCGAGCAGCGAAGAGAGAAGCGTACCCACAGTTCAGTGTGTCCCTGATCTTTTTTCAGCACAGGGGCAACAGCACTCATCACAACTCCATAAATGTTTTGATTTTCTCCCTCAAGGCCACACACGTCGTACACAAACACACCTCCAAACCCCATTGGAAAAACACAAAAACATGGGCACACCCACACATCATTACACTGGAGTATAACACTTGTAAACACACACAACACTATACCCGCATTTATAGAAGCAGGCGTGAAGACACACATTTTTGCCTCCACAAACGTTTACTACTTGCATAGTTTCAAACACATGCTAACCCATGCACACACATATTGTACATCACACCAAAAACTCACACACGTACACAAATGCACACACCAGCTGGAAATGAATTTTGAATGCATGTCCTGACTCCATCCTCCTTCCTGACTCACTATGTCCATCCACTCAATCCACCTTCACCTTGACTACATAATCCTCTCAATTTCTCACCCGTTTTGCACCACCTTCCTCTGACCCCTCTCTTCACTCTGTTTCCACTCTTCTATTCCTCCTCTACTCCTCCACCCCCCAAATGTGTCTTTGTATCTGCATTAGGTTTGACCCATTTGGTGTCGCTCTGAAATCTGATGCTTCATTTGTGAAATATTGCATTTTAAGGATTTTTCTAAAACTGGGTGGTGTGATGTGTGCGAGAGAGATGATAAGTGAAGTGATAGGAAGAGTGTGTGTGATAGGGAGGTTTCCTGATGTTGTTTTTCTCATAAATAACTACCTGTTAACTACCTAGCAACCAGTATTTACTGTTCTACTGCACTAAGACGTCAATCAAATCTCTATTTTATGATTGCAAATGAATGACAGCGGCTGCGCCATGCAATCAGCTATACTGACATTTAAAATGCGATCACAGAGAAAGCTAGAGGTGACAGAAAGGGTTTTTATATTTAAAAACTCGTTAATCTGCTCATTAATGGCAATCTATTAATCATTTCAGTCATTTTCTAAGCAAAGATGCCATATATTCTTGAGAATTTGGTCCTTTTGCTTTGTCATTTTATGGAAAAAATTTAGAAAATAATTGGCAGATTAATCAAAAGTGAAAATTACTGTTAGTTGCAGTCCCAGTGTGGACAAAGCCCAAAACGGAGAAAAAAATATGCACACACAAAGAGAAAGGATTGTTACGAGTGTTCTCTGCTGCAGGGTTTTGCATGATGGTAAAGTGTCTCACTGCACTGAGGTAAACTGTACTCCACCCCACCCCCCCTTGCCTGTCTCTCCTTCAATTAGAGCCCATATGCTAGAAGGCCCCCAGCTCTCCATGTGCTCCTTTGAAGTGAAGTAGATTAAAAAAAACAAACGTTTGGAAAACCATAAATGAGCATTTGCAGAGCTGAGAATAGGGGAACACACACACACACATACACACACAAATTCCTTAACAGAATCACAGACATGTATACATACAGAAACACATCTCGGAGCAGAAATGAATAAATTCATCAGTGTGCATCTATACATAAATACACACACAAACACACAGTCACCATATTAATATATATATCATTAATATATATCAGAAATACTTATAGGTAGAAACAGAAGGGGAAAAAAAGAGTGAGTGGCTTGCCGAATGTCCTCTCAAAAAAATCCAACTTATGCTGCATTCAGGAAAAAAGCATTCCCTGCTGAATGTAGAGCAGGTTTGGGAAATTGGATTTTGAAGCCATTTTGTCCACTTCTTTAACTCCATAGATTTCTCTGCTCAATGTATTCACTGCACAGGGATTTGTTACCTGTAGTGCAGTGCATTATCTGTCTCTCTCTGGTTGGCTTTTACAAAACATACACAGCGATTACACTCTGACTTTGCAAAATGCGCATAACACCGCGGACACACTCAAGCATGCACACGTACTATCGCGCACACACACACACACTTCCTGCTGTGTTCAGCTGGTATTTACACCCTATCCCATAAGGCCTTGGGATTGCCCTCACAGCATTCAATGACTAAGTAATTAACAGCAATGCTTCTCAGCTGGGAGGGTGAGACAAACCACATACACACAGTAACAAGAACACACACAAAACAACACAAAAATGCACAAACGGATAGGCCTAGACAAAAAAATGAAGAGAAAATGATGCATAAACTGAAATATCACAAAAACACACAATGCAACCTCATCTTAAAGGATAATTTCGGTTTATTACAACTTTGAAACTTTTGGCCATAATTCTTATTGGTGATAAAAAGTCCTCCTTTAGTTACAGTTGCTATGCCTGTCAATCCTTCTGTTCTTGCACTACATGTATGTTGTTTACAATGATGACAGTGGTAGATTTACCACCCAAAATTCGCACTTACTTTTTAAACAGTGTGTCTTAGATTTCACACAGAAGTAAACGAAATAAGCTTCTTATTTGTAGCTGATGACAGCGGATTTTGTCGGCTGAAATGACAACTGTCACCAGTAGATTTTATCTGCTGTAGCTAGCTAACGTATGCTAATGGTGACTCTAAAACTCAGGTAGTTGGTTAAAAACTTGTTTCAAAACAAGAATCTTAGAAAAGGGGTCGTAAGTATACACCTAATGGCTACATACATACATGACATAATACTAAAAGACTGAGGTTAAGGTTACATGTCCCAGGAAAAAGTCAGCCAGCTGATGATCCATGTAGAAACATGCATTGTTCTTATGCTTAAATGTTCGTATTTTCAAACAGTATACCTCACTTTTGCATGACAAAGTATTTGACGATGAGAAATAACCTAAATGTTTGGCAAATGAACTTTACCGAGAACAACAGCATCATAACTAATACAAATGAGGGCCAAAACATTGAAAAGTTGTAATAAACCAGGATTGTCCTTTAAATTTCTGCTGGAAAAAAATGATGACAAAGAACAGACCTGAAATTATTTGACTAAACTGCCACAAAGCAAACCTTTTGCCTCTATAAAAAGAAACCTGGACGACACCCCCGCAACTCCAAATTCAAGAGTAACTTTTCTGCTGTGATAAGACAAAGTCTGACAGCACTTCAGGAGCAGAGAGGAGAGTGTTTTCTTATGTTTCTACTTGGTCTCCTGAGGTTAAACTATTTGTTTGTTGGGTTATACTGGCAACAAGTCTTACGGCCATTATGTAACAAACTTTAACAGTGACAAGAAGGTGAGAAGGGAGCAGTGGGAAATGCTCAGTGTGTGCATGGGCAAGGTGTGTCTGCATGCATGTGTCTTGAGTATACTGTATGCAGGTATGTTTCTGTGTGTAAGTGATCCTCAAATCCAGTTCTGTTTTCTGTCCTTCCATGTAATTAACTGTAGTCACCTGTCGACTCAGGTGTAAATCAGACCCTAATTAGACTGCTAGAATGAAAACTACTGACAGAATAGAAATCCAGAATGAGAGGATTTGGGGAACTCTGGTGCATATATTCAAACTGCCACCGTAGAGCACTGAATCACACCTGCCTCCTGTTGACAGGACTGACTTCTCCTCAGTGACTACATTTACATGCACACCAGAAACCAGTTTTCTGTGAAAAATCAGTCTTAGGTGAGAAATCAGATAACGTGTTCACATGTGCTCAAGTAGTCTCATTACTGCAAAAACCAAAGTTTACATATTTACATCTGGTCATTTCTTCCCTACCAACCTACTGCACTGCTGCCAAAGCAAAAACTTTCAGAATTCTCTTGAAGAGTTTAGATGGCCATGAAATCAGGTTTCTGCAAAAATCTGTGTTATTCAGGTTTAATCAGTTTTTTCATGCCATCTTTTTATTTTTCAGTCTCTAGTTGTTGCACTTGGCCTTTTTAGTTGTTATGCTGAACTCTGCTGAGACTGACAGTGAGGTGCCACATTTGATACTTACATATATTTTAAATATAAATAAACCAGATAGAAGCTATCCACTGTCACTGTCCACTGAAAAGCATGTCTCCAAATTTGGTAAATGTATCATTTTTGAGCTTGTTAAGCTAAATAAACGATATAAAACCAATTGGAATTTTTGAAAAACGCATTGTAACAAAACTGAAAGCGGCTGTTTTTTTTTAGCTCATGAAAAGTTGAAGTAGTGGAGATACATGGTATTCACAGGACAGCGACATGTTTGTGTGCCTGTGCATGTGCCTGTTTAAATTAATGTTGGTTCTTTTATGAATATCAGTGCAGAAGTGTGTACATGTGGATAGAGAAAAAAAGACAGGGTGTAGAAGATAATGGGTTTCAAATAAGAAATCTAGATGTGTGTGAACAGGAGGTTGTTGACACATATAAGAAAGTAGAGAATAGAAGAAGAAGGAGGCAGATGACGAGAATCATGGTAATCTTAACATGAGATGAGTGAACCTGTACTTTAAAGATTACAAGACCAAAGTCTGTTGTACTTAGCTCTCCCTCAGCAGCTATTCAAGTTTCTAAAACAACATTATCACCAACTCTCTTCTGACCTTCAGAAGCTGTTTTATGGCAAATACACAGCAGCTGAGCAGCTGCCAAGTATGTTGAAATGAATAGCATCTTTGGCAGGATAAAAAGTTTATAAAAATGTGCAGGTCAGTGTATAAGAACAAAAGTAAACATTCCAGTTATAGATGGAAAAAAACAACCGAAAATAGGGACCACTGGTGGGATGCTTTTTTTTTTTTGTACAGTGCTGTGATTGACCAAGTAGTGAACCACATGTGAGCGCTGTCACATTTACAGTAGTTGTTACCACAAAAGGAACACCAAAGGTAATTTCAGAGCGGGAACATACAGCAGTCACATACGAATGTTCATGTGGTGCACACATACTGTACACTGCTTTCAGTTAAGCTCTTAAACATTACTGAGCCAGTAGTGGGTCAGTCATTAAAAACGTTCTCAGAGTTTCCAAAGATACAGCATATTAAGTCGAGCTGAAGTTTGGGGAAATTGCTATATAAAATAATGCTCAAAACATCTGTAATATTTCCATTAGGGGTGATATCTGCTGCCACAAAAACAAGGCGTGAAAACCTCAGTGTAGCATATAACTAGGTGTGGAACAAGCAGATACAAAATAAATGTGACATTTTGGGACAATTTAAGGGGACAA
Organism: Siniperca chuatsi; assembly: GCF_020085105.1. NCBI lineage: Eukaryota > Metazoa > Chordata > Actinopteri > Centrarchiformes > Sinipercidae > Siniperca > Siniperca chuatsi. Next base: position 15,868,936 of record NC_058055.1, read on the forward strand.
TCAGGGTTTGTGGGGATAAAATAATAATTCAAAAACACAATTTCAAAATGCTGTACGATAAGACAATCAGCTATTTTAAAAGGTGGGTTTTAAAAGTGATTTAAAACAAGATAGACTGTTGTCAAGACACTCCAAAGTGTAGGAGCCATGACAGCAAAAGGCTCCATCACCTTTTATTTCTCAATTTCTGTGTTTTTGTTTGTTTAAATCTTAACATCTTAGCACTTGTGGTCATCATCATCCGATAGCCTATGTACAGTAAAATGATTAAATCTACTGTAGGAGTAGTGAAGGTTTTTCTTTACTTCATCCCGTGTTCAGCTGGTATGTGGTTTCTTTCTTTTGTTGTGTGCTGTTTCTCTTTGAGAACATAGTCTAATGTATTTGTGATGTGTGTGTGTGTGTTGTAGGAAGTGCACAGCGCTACACTTTACTGTACGCGGCAGAGCTGCCCTTATCCAGATCCCAAAATACTGCACAGTGGGTTTTCTGCCTAGAGACAGACACAGTAAGATTGAGTAAGAGAGTAAAGATGAAAGAGGGAGAACAGCACAGCACAAGGCGGGTTGAGCCTGAATGAATAATAGGCAATCTATAATGGATGACAAGTTGACCAAGTTCTTTCTCTCTCTCTGTCTTTTTCTTTCTGTCTCTTTTCCTCCCTCCCTTTACTTTTTTTCACTTTCTCCTCTTTTCCTCAGTGCTCCTCTCTCAGTGTGACACCATGTCACTGCTTTGAGGCACATGTTCTGGAAGAAGACGGCGACTGCCATCCTCCCGAGCCTCTTAGCTGCCTTTGGAAGAGAGCCGCTTTACTTTATGGGCTTCTCTCCTATCTCCTGGAGACGTTCTCTCTTCTCTCTACTTCTCAGAAAAGTCTGATTAGAGGACAAGGGATGTAAAACAGGGAGAGAGGAGAGAAGGAGGAGGAGGGGGAGTGAGAGAGGAGGAAGAATGACTGGAAAAAGGAAGTTAACACAATGTAAAATAGGAAACTGTGTAAATGGGGAGAGACACTGGGGTGCAATATTTGGCACCTATTTATGCTCTCTTGCTGTTTGCGCCCTACAGTTCGCAGAGCAATGTCATTATCCACCCAAAAAAATTGATAAATTGATGCATTTGAAACAGAGAATGAATCATTTAATGTGTAAGAGCTTTAAAACAGTTATTATTGCCTCCACTCTTTGCAATGGTAAAACAACTCCAATACGACACAGACACTAAGAGAGAATCTGTCAAATTTCACCATATTTTTCTTCAGATTGTTTATTTCTTTATTCGTTCATTGTCAGTCATTTGCACCTGTTATGAGAAAGCAGCTCTGCATGATTTGCCATGCTTGGCAGGCATGGTGCAGCTCTGTGTTGTTTTGTCTATAACAGCTGTGTTGGTTGTCCATAAGCTCCTAAGCTGCCTTCCCTACTGCGCCTCTCCCAGTGTTGTGCAGACCTCCTGTGGCGTTCCTTTGGTAAGTTTATTGTACACATCAAGACAGAGCACTGAGCATATTACAACATGGCGAGAGCTGGAAATAATAGCCGGGCAAACATCTACAGCCTTTCTCCACTTTGTGCATTGGTATTTGAGACGGAACCCACCTTGCTGATGAGACAGAGACAGGAGAGAGGCAGGCAGAGGTGGAAAAGACTTCTTTTTTTTCTTTCTTCATGGATCAGATTTCTGCTTGTTATTGAATATTAAGAGTTCAGAGTTGAACAAATGTACATATTCTGGTAGGGGGCCAATTCAGTGACAGAGGCAGGGAGAGTTATAGTGAGGAAAGGAAAAGATTAGATAAAGGAGATAATAAGAGAAAAAAACCCAACAAACATGGAAGTAGCTAGCAAGAACATGTTTAGGCTGCACATTAATAAGTCATGAGCACTGTATGTACAGTAGTTGTTTGTCATATGATGGTGTGATGATTTTTCCTAACAGTTGTGCAGGAGTCAGCTGGGATCCAAATCACACAGCACTCTGGGATCTGCTCAGTTTTTCCATCACTCCTTCTCAGTCCAAAAACATTTTCACTTTCAGTGACACTCAAACTGCAGTCATTTTACAGTGAAAAACAAAGATTAGAAACTGTTATTGTCTTATTGCTATTTTGGTTTGATCTGTCCTCATCCATCTTTCAGCTGTTAACCACATCAATAGTCTCTCTCTCAGTACAGCAAACGCCTGCGAGGACATCAGCTAAAATATTTAACACAGCTCTCCCCAAATCCACACACAGCATACAAGCGGCACTATGTGAGCAGCGTTAATCGCACTCAAAACAATGTTGATGTTGTCTACGTTCACTACCCATCACTAATTGGCATCCTTCAAGGTTTTACAAGGTCAAAACTTGATTTGAAATGAATTTGACTTTGTTTTCCAATTACTGTGCTGTGGCTGGATAAGCTGAGCCCATTTGACACATGAGGCACATTTAAGCTAAATATATTCCAGTGAAAGCACATGCATCCTTTAGTAAAATATAAACAAAAATTTGAGGTACTTGTCACAGCTGGCAACTGTTGCCGGAAGAAAAAATAATTGGTTATTGGATTGTTTTGCACTGGTATATAATGACAACTGAAATTGTGTTTTTTTTTCATGCCAAACAACATGAAAATGGAATTTTAACAGTTTAATACTTTGCATTATAGATGTTACTGGTGACTGACAGGGTATTTTCGCAATCTGTTTAGAAATAGGAGTGTAGGGTTTTTATTTTCATTGTATATTTTTCTATTTACTGTTGCCATACCCCAAAGATGTCTCTCTGTGTAAAATCCTGCACACCATTAACTTAATACCAAATCCCTGGCCTACAGATATTTTGTTTTATACTGTAGTACGCCCACCGATATCCCTGCACAGCCTTATAGGAAAATTCCTTCAGAAATATCAGCTAGACCCCCCAATTAGCTCTGTATTTTTCTGATGTCTGAAGGTTTCCTCGAGCGATGCAATCACATGCAGAACGGGAACCTAAAAAGATGACCTTTGGTGACCCAAAAGAATCTTACACGAGTCAGCAGAGACAAAACTGCCCCACAGGGACGTTACTGTAGCATTGTTATGAAAACTAAAAATCAAGCAGATGCATGCACATACGCAAAGAGGAACACAAATATTAACACATATTTACACATTACACACCAGATGATTCTCTTTTTAGTTACTCATAAGTCTGCATTTGTTGGCACCAGAACACACAGAAGGATGTTGGGTGAAAGTATATTCAGAATAATCCTACATAAAGTAAAAGATCCAAACATACAGTCACAGTTCTACTGACTTCACAAGATGATGCGTGTGTGTGTGTGCATGTGAGTGTGGACGCACTGCTGTTTGACTGACAGCTGAGGTAATTATAGTTCCACAGTGGCAGTAACCCCCGCACAACCCCGGCGTTGATGAAGCCCAGCACGGAGGCTAATGCCAAAACGTGCGCTTCCTCTGCTGAAAATATACCTACTATGACCGAGAGGGGCCGAGAGACGGACAGAGTTAGAAGGAAGAAGGAAGATAGAGAAGATAAATAAAAGAAAGAAGGCGCACAAGTTGGCCGAGACTGAACTGACCAACCAGGGAAAAGGTGGTCAAAAGAGAAATGAATTTTACCAGGAAGAAAATTATTTAAACCAGTGTAAAGAGGAGGGAGGGGAAGAGTGAGGGGTGGGCAACAAAGTGATGGTGGATAAGGGTGACAACCGCTGTGCTAACAGGCACAGGACCAAAATAAACCTGCAAGACCGAGCAGAGGTGAGAAGAGGCAACCATTTTTAATAGAGCGAGGAGGGGGAAAAAAAGAGAAGAGTAGGTAAAGAGAGAGGGAGGCTGAGGGGAAGGAGAAAATAGTAAGTGATCGTATGAGCAGGGGGAAAGTCAGTGTGGTAGAAAACAAGGCACAGAGATATAAAAGAGAGAAAGGAGAAAATGCACAGGACTGGGTTGCACCAGCTATTTGTAAATTCATTTTAAGTTTGTGTGTAAAGTCCTTAGTAGTTCTTAGTAGCTTCTAGCTAGTTTTAAACTAGTGATTTACTACATCAGGTTACACCATTACAACTTAGAGCTGCTCTGTTATCAATATTTCATCCATTGTTAATATACAAATGACCCATAAAGAATTATCACCTGACAGTTCCGCTCAGCTTTACTGAGCGTTAAACGTCTTTCAGCTCATTCTCCTATGGACCACAACTTCTCTGTTTTGGTTCAGTCTCACAGCTCTCATCAGTGTTATTTTCAGCAGCAGCAGCAGGCAGCTGTTTCCAGTGAAAAAGCTCTGATAAACCAACCATACACTACCTGCCCAGCACCAAAAGCTGCACAGACAAAGTTAGTGACTAACTGGTGAACATAGTGGAGCGTCTGGCTGCTAAAGAGCCAGATATTTCCCTCAGGAGTTGGTGGAGACCAAAAACTGAGCTGAAAGGAGAGTTCATATTGGACTTACATTTGCCAGGTGGACACAAACATGACTTCAAATAACCAAACATTAACAGTACTGTAGCTGTGGTTGATCAGAATTTGGTCATATGTTACGTTTTTTTACGACAAATGCTATTGTCCTGGCGATAGGGGCACCACATCACAAAACGCTCATATACATACATCATTTGGGAGTCAATGACAAACAACCGACTTTGTTGTTAAGTTTGGAGGACTTGGTCTGTGTGTGTCGAAACCTGTTTAATTAAGTGATGCATAAGTCTCCACTTAGTGAAGACACCATAACTAGGCTTAAGTTTGAACAGCTGGTACAATTTGATCCAGATGTAGATGTCCTTCTCTTGTTCCCCCTTATTCCAGGTCTTCACTTGTTTGATGAAATATTCATCTTTTCCTGACGTAGCCTTGCTCTCTTCCCCTCCCTGCTCTCCACCTCTTTCCCTCTGCCTCGTCTGTCATTAACATCCAAATCAGTTATCTTCTCCTTCCTCATCCTGAACCCATCTGTGCATCCCCTCCTCTTCCATCACTCTTTCAATCTCCTCCAACCTGTCTCTGATGTCTCTTGTCCTTCTCCTGTCATCTTTTTATCTGACTGTGCTAAAATAATCTCTAATCTGTGGGTTTAGTCTGTGTGGCAACTGTACTGGAAATATTAATGTAAATTATCACAGAGCAGGGGATTATATAAATTAATGCGCTGTACAGTAACAGAACAGTTCAGAAGAGCTCTGTTAGTTAGCTATCTGATATACAGCAGAGTGAAACATGCTCTGCTAAGCCTCATAGGACTCCAGTGATAGATGATAAGTAGAAAGAATTCAATAGAGCAACTTGTGATGGAAATAATTTATCACTTCACATTTCATACATTTCTCTTTCCAAGTTGCTGATCTACTGTATATACTCTTTATGCCTAAAATGAGTAATTCACAATTCAGCTGAAATGAGACACGTGCATCTCATCATTGGATTTTACATATTTAGGTCAAATTTTGATGATGTTTTAGGATGTGTGCTTATGGTCCTACACAGGACTGATCAGTTTCCAGCTATTTTATGCTGTGTCTGTCAATTTTGCTAAGCAGTGATAAACCTGACACATTTCAAATGTTTTTCAAACTAGAAAGCACTCAGAGAATGCATGCCTCCGCTGTGCAATCCTATAAGGTAAATGACATTTTTAACATGCGTGACACATAGTTATAGACAGTCATGGGATACATGTACTATGTATTTTTCATTTAAGTAAGTGCAGTAGTTTATGAGAAAATAGTAAAAATATTCAAAGATGCCATATTACACAATGTTAATATGTAGTTTGTGGTTCAGATCTGGAACCAGCTGCTCTACTTCACAATGATAACTATCAAAAAGTGACCTTCAGTGGTATCGTTTTGTGATGATATGAGCATATTGTGTTGTTGTTCACATTAATGATTCCAACTAAGCAAATTTCATTACAAACAAAATTAGTTATTAAAGGTTTTGCTTTACGTATTTGATAAGCTTTGATGTAACACATTATAGTGGAACGTAGTTAATTGCATTGAATATCAATGTAATTATTTGACATACATTTGCCATATATCAGTGTATATATATATATATATCACTAGTAGAAACATATTCTTAATAATATTGTGATATTGATTTCAATCTTTGACCCATGATCAAACTTTCCACAAAATTAATTGAACTTTTTATGGGAAATACGCTAATTTGATTTCTTGCAGAGAGTTAGATGAGAAGATCGATACAAATCTCATGTCTGTACTGAAAATATAAAGCTACAGCCAGCAGCCAATTAGCTTAGCTTAGCATAAAGACTGGAAACAGGGGGGAATAGCTAGCCTGGCTCTGTCCAAATGTAAAAAAAAAAAAAAAAAAAAGCACCCCTAAAGCTCACCAGTTAATATGTTACAGTCGTTTGTTTAATCCGTATAAAAGTGTAAAAATGACAAGTTGTTTACCTTCTTTTGGAGGTAATGATGTTGCAGGCTTCGCTCCATCACCAGATATTAGAGGTAATCAATCAACTCTTTTAGAGGAAAAAATCATAATGAGAAATGTTCTCTAGTAAGGTGTCACCGTACAAAGTTGTGGCAGTTTCTTCCATACTGTGCTCAAAACGACTGCAGTGTTTAATAATGAACAATAATACTGGAAGAGGAGCAGAGATTGACTATGCTTTTGGAGGAGGAAAAAAAGATCATCAGATCATTCCTTGAAAAAGAAATCTCACGTCTCCATGTACTTTTGGTCTACTTTGGGGTTTTTTTCTAGTGATTGCAATTCCACCAAAAGAATCACAACATTATTGGGAATGATCTGAGCGACTACATAATGTCTTGACTTGTGTATTCGTTGCGCTGAGAGATAGCATCGGATTTAAAATGTTACCGCTTGTAGGAAATGAAATGGAATGAACAAGATGACTAACGTGATGACATGATTGGCCTGATGCACACAGTCTCCATCTCTGCTTCACATAATTACTTTGGGGAATAGAGTGCAGATATGACTCCATTTCAATTATTTAGATTCAATGTCATAACAGTGGAGTGTTTGGGTGAAAACAGGAGAAAAATTAGCCTGTGTGTGTAAGTGTACATGCATGCACATTTGTATTCCTAAGTGCACAAACGTCTGTGCACCTTTGTGCATCTCCGTGAGTGTCTGAAATAGAGACACCACAGCCTTGTCTCCGTATGACACAGAAACTGCACGACAATGCTCTCGGAGCCTCTGAGCCAATCAAAATCTCCAGTGAGGGAGCTTGTCCAATCAGGGAAGAGGTGGAATATGAGGTGGAGGAAAAAAAGAACTTGAGAGATGCAACGAGAGGAGGCAAGGAACAGAGAGAGAAAGAGAGAAGGTGTTTATGCTCTAAAGACATGAGGCATAAAGCTAACATATAAAGTTCTCTTTTGTCATTGAAGCATTATAATACATAAAAACTGTACCCACAATTTATCCCCAATAACGGGATAATAATTATATCTTCAGTTGCCAGTCCTTCCATGCTTCTAACTCTGTCTTGTAATTGGCTGTTTCCATGTTGATTGCATTCTTTGTATTGAGCTGTCTGCATTTATTTTCCTCCCTGTCTGTGCTGCAGGAGTTTTAGATGTGTGAGTGTGCAATATAATGTGTAAATAAACCATTAACACCACAGAGAATTGCAGTTTCCTAATTCACATTCATAGCGGCAAACATAAAACATTCCACGTTCTCCCTGATAAATAAATGTATTGATTTGTTGATTGGAAGTCAGCTTTTCATCCCCGCAGCAGAGCAGGCTCTGTTCAGGTGTCACATGTGAGGTGATGTTTGTCTCCTCCTCGCTGACAACTCCACAATAGAAACACAATACATGTGTGACTTTAAATAACACCAAATACAGGTCTCTCTCTGTCACACACACACACACACACACACACACACACACACACACACACACACACACTGAGGCAGATCTGCTGACAGCAGTCTCAGGATTATCTCTGAGCTTCTCCATCCTTCTTTACGATTCACACAACCATCACTGGCTCTCTCTGTCCATTTCTCCATTCTCTTTGTCTCTCCTGCTTATTTTGAATTTGGCTTCCCACATTTTGACTTGACGTTTTTACATCTTCTGTGTGTGTGTGTGTGTGTGTGTGGGCACAGTATTTGTGATATAAGATCTACTGATTGATTTAAACCCCCCCACCCCCCACCCCCATCCCCATCCCACCCCATACAACTACACATACAGAAAGCCATGTATATTTATGTAGGTTTGAGCATAATGCAAAATAAGCAAAGAAAAGGCAGTCATCTGTTTTTCATGACTTGACTTGGGGTGAGTCCAAATGTGATGAGAATATCGTCAGCGCAGTGGCAGCGGGGTTGAAATATATGTGTCATTGCCATAACTGTCAGGTACATTAGTCATACTGTTGACTGGGGGCTGGGGCCGCACTGGAAAAGCCAAACCACTGCAACTAGTGGTTAATGAGGTGTGTTCAGCACACTGGCAACTCTAACAATTATCTAGCATGCAGGGGAACAAAGCCACAGGAGGCTATTGATTATCTATTTGACATGCTGCTGAAGCCAGGAGGGCAGGAAGAAAATGGGGGACAAGGACAAAAAAAATGATCCAGAAAACTGTCTGACAAAGGGATGAAGACAGACAGACAGGCAGACAGACTGAGAAACAGATAGACAGGAATCAAACACATCAGGCATAAGCTTTGTTAAAATGATCAGTGTTTGTGTGTGTTCAGGTAAATCAGATGCAAGGGAGACACTCTTGCAAGATGACTGTAACATCTCTTGTAATGATTAGTTTGAAGGAGGGTTTACTTTTATTGTGACATGATTTGCACGGTTGCTTGATTGTTATAGCATCAAGGTAATATTAAAAGGGATTGTGCTGGTTGATGAGCAGTTTTGAAGGAATAGGCAGACAGCGTGCTGTCATGCCCAGCACTGTTCATGTACTGTAAACAATGTCAACATGCTATAGATACTGTAGGAATGGGCAGATCGATTCCAAAGTGTCCTGACTGAAACAAGCATTATTACTGAGTAATGTGTTACAGTATCACTGTGAGGATGGGGGCTAAGCTAGCTGTTGATGGTTGTCTGGCTGCTTGTTAAACCACATTGCTGTGGGTGATGTGGATGTGGTGGCTTTAAAGTTGTTAAAGGCACAACTGATGGAGCTGGGCTGAGTTACAGAGTAATATAACTAATTACTTCTGCTGTTGAGTAATTAGTAATAAAAGTTATTTTTCAATATAGTTGATTACATTACTATACTCACAAAGTGCTCAAGTAAAACTTCTCTGGGGCAAATTGTACAACAGTGAATTTGTGCCTGATTGGTCCTTGGTGTGAATGTGTGGATCTCTGTAACCTTCTCCCTCAATGCAACTTCCCTGCTAACTGATGATGCTAAATAAAAAGATGCTAGATGTTTGAGGCTGCAGTCAAAAATGTTACTCCTGGTTCTTTGTCCTCAAATTCCTGCCAATGTTGTTACCTTGAGAAGAGACTGACAGACACCATCCTTGCCCACGGATGATTATTAATACAGCAGTGTTCAGTTTGCTGGCCACTGGCAGAAATCAAGGCAGTTCAGAAAATAGTAATGATCAAAGCCGACCTCAGTGTGGCTGTAAGAATAAGTAAAAAGAGCATCACTTAAAGTCTATACATAACAACGATAATGATCAGACAGATCACTTCGAGGCTAACAATACTCATAGAGTGTGATTTATTTTTTCTTAAGTAGGACATCTCTATTAGCTTGTGTGTGTGTGTGTGTGTGTGTGTGTGTGTGTGTGTGTGTGTGTGTGTGTGTGTGTGTGTGTGTATCTATCTCCCACAGCTGGAAACCAGAAAATCAAGACTTTAGTCTGTGATGATATGCTGATTTACATCCTGGTGCTGCTCAGTTCACAGTTAATCAAGGACTAAATTTGAGCATTCGTGACTGTTTGAATATCATATTCAAATAATTTAAAATGCATCATAATAATTGGTTCGTCAGCTCTGAGAATAGAAATGAATTCCATCTTAAAATTTGTCACACAGCTGTCATACAAGGCAGTTTCAACATGTGACTGAGAAGTGAGAGAATGATATTTTCCCAACACTGAATATACAAAGGAGAGACAAGAGTAGAAACAGGTGGTGATTATAGAAAGGGTGTAGTGGGTGGACATATCTCACGTCATCAGCAAATTTGGGTTTGATGTTGGTAGAAGTCAAGCTCTTATTTCATTATCAAACATTTTTAATATTTTCAGTGGTGCAGCAGCTGCACGACCAGTTGATTTGTCACTCCGACCAGTGTCAAGATGAAGAGTACTGTCAGGTAACATGGTATGTCCTCTGATGAAACATCGTCCAGCACAGGCCTGACTTATTGTTGATTATTGTTGTTGGAGGGTGTTTTTTGTCTATTTTGAAATTCTGTTTTTGTGGCTGATCAGAGGTGTTTGCTCGGGAAGAGCAGGTTTTCAATTATTGCTCACGCTGGCAGGAGGTGGCAGCGAGCGCAGAGAGGGTAGGAGATGTCCACTCTTGTCTGATAACAGTTGGACCGGTACCAGTTCACAGGCCGGTCGATGCTAATCACAGATCTGTCTGACATCAAGTCCACACACAATGTACGCATATGTACACAAAACAACAACAGACCAGTGCAGATCCACACACATTTAAAACTACAGATGACGGGATATTGACCTTTAATTTGATTTTAATTATTTCTTTAAATCATTATTTCTTAGCTACAATACATTTCAGCATTAGAAATGCTATAAGATAATGGTTAGTGAAGAAGCATTCACACAACTTCCATCCGTAGTTCACAGTCTGCATTTCAGAGTTTAATTTCTGCATTTCATTACATTTTGTGCTGTTTTGGAGGTGTTGGTTGTTGTGATTCTGTGAAGAGGGGGGTGAGGCATTAGTGGAAAGGTCAGTGGGTTGCCATTACTAAAACTGTTGTGTTTCTGCCCAACACAGCACAATGTGACAGACCATCCATTCCCTCTCAGAATAACTGCTCCCTCAGGGACGAAAGTCGTCTTCACACAGGCCTTCCATTCCCAAAGTCATCGGCTAAAGAGCGACATCAATACATACAATTGACCAGTGATGTCAAAGAGTAGATGTGTTACTTCAGGGTCACAGGATCATATTCGTGTTAAATGGTCAGTCTTATAGTCATTCAGGTGTAGAGGTGACTGAGTGTCTGTGTGTGTGTGTGTGTGTGTGTGTGTGTGTCTAGGCTGATATGAATGTTAGTGTGCAGGGATCTGTAAAAAGGCATCAAATAACTGGCTTGATGTTTCACTTCCCAGAAGGCTTTTCTCTGCCTTAGCCAAGGTCAGAGGTTATCGAGGATAGAGAGAAATATGATTTATTATGGAATGTTTTCTACCTTTAGCAAGGTAGAGACAGAAATTAGAGCAGGATTAAAAACGTAGAATGTGGTGAGACCAGTCCTCAGAAGAGCTGATTATAACACACACAGACACAAATGTCAAAAACTAAATGAAGCCATCATGAAAGTAGAGAAATTATTAGGACCCTTTAAAATGGCAAAGGATTCAAGAAGTAAATAATCTGCTGTTGCTGCTGTGCTACATATACACACATTCACAAAATGATTCTTGCTTTTACACACGTCTGTAAACATCTTGCTTTTCTCATCTCTAATATGTCATTTAACTGTAAGAAGGAAAATGACTCACAATGGCATCAAAAGCCCGCCACATCATGTGAGTGCAGGTCAAGGCACACAGGAGCATACTGTTTTTTTGTAAGGTGACTTTTGTTCTGCTGAGAGAAAAAAAAAAAGCTTTGATAAAGCCCATAAGCCTTAAATACCCTAGGATATAATAGTTGACGCATGCGAATATTAGTAAAGTAAGATTAACTGCTATGATAAAATATTAGATAATGCTTAATAAATAAACCTGCATGCCTGCCAATATGGAAAGCCCCCCTTTTGACGAAGCAGAACTGTGCAGCTGAAGCACATCATGTCCTCTTAACTGTGCTGTTTGTTCTGTGCGCAGAGATTACTGATTAAGAGAAAACGTCAGATTTGTTCCTTGAATGCATGCAGGCTGTCAATAGAGATAAAAACTAGTATAATTTTTCCATACGTGTGACTGTATTAAGTCATTAGTTTACCCCTACAGGGACTCTCAGGGCACTAGAAAGTATTTGAAAATGTCAAAATACAACAGTGCACATGTGAAAATTATATTGTCAGAAAACTGAGAGATTAATGAGATTAAAACTGTGGTAAATGTTAGAGATAGCAGAGGTCAAAACTAACAATGCCTGGAAGAAGAGATGTTTTTCCACACACTGACATGATCACTTCATGAAGCATGGCATTGGTTGTAGGATGGTCATGCAGCAAGGAGGTAAGAGGTGAAGAGAGAAGGTTGAGAACGAAAAGCAGAAGAGTCAAACCCAATGTTCAGGAGTCCCATTAACACAACCTTAGAGCATGGCTCTTTAGGTACGTACGCGTTGGTGGCACATTGCCTTGAGAAAACGTGCTAGAATAAGCATTAAAGTCATTACACATGATGCACTCAACTGTAAAATGTACATATAGTACCAGCATATTCAAAACGTCAACCTACAGTACGCTCAGTGACATGGAAAGAGAAAATGATAACATCGCTGTGGGGATTTAAGAAACTCCACAGTAAAGACCCAAATGTTCAGGTTACACTAATGAACTGCATCCATCTGCCAGATGTTGGTGCACAAAAACACTTTTTTCTTTTTTCTTGCGAAGTAGAAATTTTTACCTCTTCAGCCCTCTAAAAATTAATCAAATGCAGCACGGAAAATGGGTTGCAAGTAGACATTTCTTTGTTTTAAAGCGTCACAAGCCTAAACGGTTGGGAACCACTGCATAAGAGCACAGGTTGACGACCCAAGTGTGCAGCAGCTGAGCTGAGGAAGCTAACAGTGGCGGACAGGAACCAGCAGTGATGTGACTCATCCATACTGAGCATCAAACTCCATCGCTGAACTAAGACTGATCTTGACTGTCCATCATAGAAACATACAACATGAACAAACACAGATATAGATGCAGACTGACTCTTGTGGGTCAAACATGATGTGAGATGCATATGGACCAAAGCAGTGGAGCATGTGCATAAATATATCACACACTTATAAAGTAATGAATACAAACACAAATATGTGTGTACTATTACAGTATGCCATCATTTCAACACAACTGTCCACTTACTATACTTACAGTACTTACCATAGTACTGCAGTGCTGCAGGCAGATGCCAATGGCATGAATATTGACAAGGGAAAATGCTACTGTGCAAGTCATAATTATGGAAACATGAGAGTAAGAGTGGAGATATGATTATGGAAATAACCATAGGAGCCAATGCAAATATGTCATTGTATAAGAGTCAAGTTAAAGAATTGGTGCACTCAGGCTCCAGTCAGGTTTTAAGGAAAATTTATTCAAGTACGAGTGCAAAATAAAGGCAGGCTTGAACCATAATAAGCATGTTTTTATGTCGGAAAAAAACACTCGATTCCCACAAGAACATTTGCATACTGTGTTAAGCTGGAAGTTAAAGCATACAGGCAGTTGGAAGAATCAAAGCATCGACTCTTGCATTATGCAACAGTACATGTTCTGAACAATGATAATTCTATAATATCCCTTTCTTAACAATTCCCTGCTCTGTCTCTCTTACAGCACTCACTTCAAAAAGCACATACACCAGCTTAACTCGCTCGTGTCACTTTACTGTCACACAGTCAAATCGTGGACTCATTCTTTATAAAATATTTTGATTTTATCACAGAGCGCGGTGGATGATCACTACAAAAAAACTATGTCAGAAACTGACTGTGTCTGGTTTGTGACATGGCCTTTTGGTTTGAATCCCCTAATGAGAATATATTGGCTGGGAAAGTGAATGGGTAATGCTCTATCCTCCCTTTTTGTGCTTTCATCCCACCTGCTTTTGCTACATGGTGGCACCACATAAGCATGCAGCATCAACCTATAGCTACCAGATCATGGTTTGTCTTTTCCCATGTGAGTTTTCCAACCTAACCCTTCTGGGAATGGAACAAAAGTGCAGCAGCAGCTCAGCAGGCAACATCAGAAAATTGGCACATTTTCCAATTCAGTAGTAAGCAGCATGAATCACCATTTTGACTTGAGTTGTTTGGAAGCACAAAATGTGTGTGTGAGAATCTGAAACGAGGCCCCTGGATCGTTTGAGGGAGTATATTGTATGTACCACTATTCCCAAACTGGGGTAAGTGTACCTCCAGGAGTTTTGGAGCTCTCCAGAGGCGTACAAGAGGAGATACTAAATTCAGCATCAAATTATTAACGATGAACCTCATTAACTTTGAGAGCCTTCTGCTTATCATTGACTGTGAATGTGAGCACTTGTTACTAGAATCCTTAAAATATGTTTCATTAATACAAAATAAGTTGAAAATTCTCTCCTTAATGGTCTCAAATCTTAAGGTCGATATTTCAAACATTTTGTACGGTATGTCTGCTCTATTTTCGTCCAGCACCTACCGCGTCAATCATATTTTGTAGCTATCTTTTAGCATATCACCCAGCTCCTTGTGCGGAGACTGTACTTTGAGGATGAATGCATTTCTGGCTCTCACTCCGTCACCAGATGATGGTATTTTATTAAGGAGTCCAAATGAGAAGTCGTGAACAATCTTATATAAAATATTGTTGCAACGTTGCACATTAACTGACTCTTTGATCTGCACTGTTTCTGCGTGTGCCCCAGGCAACAGAAGGATGCAAAGCAGCAGGCAAACAGTAGATTAGCCAGGCATGACGAAGAGATTTGATATTCCTGAATTTCATCTGCTAGTTGTCCAGTCGGTGACAGAGTAGAGTTATTTTCTTATCGTCATTCAGCTTGTCCGTTCCATGGACATACTGTAAGTTGTCTGGTTCCAGGCCAGACTGAGTGACTTGGGGTTCACAGCTACAATTCCTGCAACTGCCAAACTGTTTCCACACCACAGTGTGTCCTGTCAAAGTGCCCTTGAATAAGACTGAACCCCTGTCTGCTCGCTCATTGAAAGCTACTGTAGATGAAAGTGTGGTTATACATAAAAGCACCAGCTAATGCTTCAACATTGTCAATCAGTTTGAGATCAGTCACTTAATCTGGAAACGCTGAGAATAAAGCTGAGAAGAACCTTTTCCTAAACTGCAATGGTATTGATCAACTATTGTATTACTGGAAATCATCCAGTATCAATCAATCAATAACCTAAAATGCACTCAGAGCGCACATCTCCACCAATGCTGATCGATCCTCCAGTGGATGCATCGTTCCTGTCAATTACATTTTATGTTTTTGACAGTTTTTATTTAAAATGAAGTCTCTACTTCTCATTATATATAGTTATGGCTGAAAAGCTGTATTGTGTAATAGAAGAAATCAAAGATTTGTTCAGCTGCCACATGTGTTCAGTAGTTTCCATTTTTCCTCTTGGAATAATCTCACTGTCTAGTTCATCCTGTAATTGTTGTAATCTTCTGTCAGGGATCGTTTAATTGTCCAAACATCTACATAATACCTAGAAATAGAAATGTAAGTATTACTGTAACAGGATGTAGCCATCTTCAAATGAAAGCAACCATGTCCTTGACTGACAACTCCGACTATAAATTAAAAAAACATTTAACTATATTTCAACTATATAGAAATTTTTCTATATAGAAAATTCAGTTGCTGTTTTCAACTAAACTGTTGGATTTAGATTAACTCTTTTAAAACGTAACTCTTTTTGTTATTTCCAGATCACAAAATTTAATCAACTGTTCTTTACTCTCAAGGTTTATCAGTAGACCAAGTTTAATGGAAATCCAATTAAAAGTTTTTTGAGAAAAATGCTTGTTTAGACAGACAAAATAAAAGCCACACAGCTGCTTCTACTGCTGCTACTGGTGGTACTCGTACTCCTCCTCCTCATGATGATAATAATAATAATCATTATTATTCATTATATTACTTTTATCTTTTTATAATAATAATACATGATCTTGCTGAGCGCTTTTTTACAACAAAATGACGGTTAGATAAAGTTCCAGCACAAAAATATATATATATATTATTTTTCTTTTAAGTAAAACAGAATCAAAAACAATTCAATAAGAAATTCAATAGGAAATTCTAAAATTGACAGCTCTGAAGAGATTTGGTCATGAGTACCTTTTTAAAAAAGAGATTAGGATGAAACTTTTTAGCTTCCTTTAGTTCTTGAAACAGGGCTCTGTCTGTCTGGTCACCTTTTTGTCTTTGACTTTAGAAAGCCCGGGACCATCCTCCCTGTGGAAACGAGGCTGCATGTTGGCTCATAAAGGATTTAAAGGTCTGATATGCAGCAAGAGGTTAAACCATATCAGTACAATCAGAAAAAACTGTTTTTAAACTTAATGGAAAAACTGTGTGGAGGCTAATACAGCTTCCATTATTGAGGTAATCAACTTTGGGGAAACACATTGCTACAGTGATTATGTTTGTTCATGCAGAATTTTTACATAGTATAGGAAAAATCTGAATTGATGAGTGGAGAAACAAATAGATGCGCCCCTACAGGGCATGAGGGCTCGCTGGATGATTTAATGAAAAAAAAAAAAAAAAAAAAAAACGTTGACTGTTGAACATGTGTTGTTTTGGGGAGGATAGTCTCCTAAATCTTAAAACACTTTATGTTGACTTTTCACTTAATTTGTCACCCATCTGTTTCAGCTGTGTACCGGAAAAAAACATTCACTGCCACCATTCAAAGAAAAACACTGACTGCTATCAGACAGGACGTGACACGATTCACGACTAAAACTACGTGTAGACCAAAATATGCAAACGCATTATTTTCGTCATATTTATAAAGCTGTGGGATCTCAATCATTGTAGAACAAACCATATTTCCATAAATGGATATGAATAAAAATCACCAATTTGCATATTGATACTTCTGGCTAGGCTTGTGTTGCATCAGTGAGGTTCTATAACAATGTCAGAGCAGCTGTCAGTACGCACAGCTGTGACTATTTACAGTGCCTATATCATTAATTCATCACATGTAAGCCTACCTGTAAACCATCATCGGCAGTGATATCCCAATCCTCATTATATTATCAGAAATATAATCAATGACTAATTTATAGTGCTGACACTGAAACAGACTTAACAAAGTACTTCACAATAGAGCATAAAATTAAAAGATCATGAAGACAAGGAAATGATGGCTCCAAAGTAAATAGAAAAATTCATCACATATAAGTAATTAAGTAAAATTGATAGTGCCAATGTCACAATCAGTGACAAATGTTTTACTACGAGATTACATCGCTCACCTTATATTTTATCTCCACCGTATCATACTAAATGTGTACACCTGGTATGAAGTATGCGTGAGGTGAACACATTCTCACTGCGCATTCTGCTTTTATAAATACCAGTTTATGTGAGGGGAAATGGCATATGCATGTTTTTTGTGCAGACGCATTGTTCATACATCTGGCCCCAGATCTCTCACTGAATCCCTCTCTCCAGCCTCCATACTGTCTTAGTTGCACTGTATGAACGTGACACTGTTTCCTGAACTGGCTGTATTGTGTTTTAGCATAATTCACAGGAATTATTTGGTCCAGTTGGAAAAATGTAAATACAAACAACAACACGTCTTCTAGTCATTCCACATGACTAAGGGATTAGGCCTCAGCAGAAAGCTTAAAGAGAGCCAGGGCGGAGTATTAAACTGTTATACCATATAAAGAATCTATTGCTAAGACCTCAACACCAAATTGATTTGTGTTGATTTTCCATCCAGCTGTACATTTCAAAGGCGATCAGGCTGTTTTATTTGCCTAAGGTACGGAATCTGCTGCTTTTGTGAGCTGCTTAGTCTCATGCACTATATCAAAGGTTTAGTTTTCTTTTGATTTTCTTTGTGAGAAATCTGTCTCTGCATGATGGAAATCGATCATATACACCCTGCATTAATATTACTCTCACTTGTGTGAGAAAAAAGCATTAAAAAACCAACTGTGTTTCTCCCCCTCTCACTGCCTCTCTGGGCTCCCAGGAGTTGTGCTCAGTGGGCAGCCTGTGCTAACGCACGCATACGCACTGACCGTAAACGCCTGCAAACGCACATACACACCCTGAGGCACACTCACATAAACACAGAGACACACACACACAGAGCGGGTAATCTGTCTGATTGAAAGAGCTTTCAGATGGGTAATTAAATTTCCCAATGATCCGCTGCGGTGGCTACACACGAATCTGGCTTTCAGAGGTGAGCAGACGACCGAGACCCACAGCAATAACACACAGCTACTGCCAGAGAGAGAGAGAGAGAGGTTGTATTTCATGTTGACAAGATAAACACTGGGGCCTTTAACGACCATTAGCTCAACCCTAACCTTCATCTTCAGCACTTCTGCCATCCCAACGTAATCCAAAACAAGCACACACACACACACACACACACACACACACACACAAGCACACATACTCTTATCAGTGCTACCTGCCACCACTAATGACAGTAATGCCAAAGAATAAATATAACACATAAATAAAACATTTTATAATACCATTTCTGAAGATAAAACACACACACATGATGACACACCTCCTCCTATAACACACATGGCTAATCCAGGTGCAGCTTCAGGTACATAAGGGAATTTCAGATTTTTACAGCAAAATAACCAGATTTTTTACATTTGCACAATAATTTAAAGGAATAAATCAACATTTTGGGAAATGGCGTGTTAGTTGACAGCCATGTGGAAGCTGGTAGTTAATGGCTTTAGTGTAAAGATATAGTTGAAAATTTTGGGTCATACAGTATGCTTATTTGCTTTCTTTCTAAGAGTGAAATTAGAAGATTAATATTAATCTCATTCATTAAGTATGGACCTGGAGTCAGGACATGGTTAGCTTAGTTTAGCTTAGCATAAAGACTGGAGTCAGGGGAGAACGCTAGCTAGCTTTAACACCTTGTATCTTGTTTGTTTAATTTGTAAATAAACAGAAATGTAAAAACAAATGTTTGTGGTTTTAGAGAGAGTTATGTGGTGTAAAAAAAACCCCAAAAAAAACAGCTAGGTGCAGTGACTGTGTGCAGCTACACGGAGTCTTGTCGCCACAGGGAGGTTGCCAGGTTTTCTACCAATGTGTCTGTACAGAGATCAAAAACAAAACCTGTCCTCATCAACTGTATTTTGCAACCTGCACCACAGCCGGATCGATCAACTGTCGTTAGGAAATAGATCCAATAGATCCTCGTAAAATCAAAAATTGTCATCACATCTCACTTTCTGAAAGAAAATATGTGTACTTTCCAAAATGTTGAAATATTCCTTTAAACTAGTTTTACCTGTATTTCATGGCCGCCCATGAATCAAACTTTTTGTTGTGTTACAGTTTACAGTAAATGTGATACTCTTCACAGCTCACACACTTCACGCAATCAAAAATGATAAAGAAAGGCAAATAAGCTAAACTAAACAGTTAAACTCCTATCCACTTTTCCAACTGATAATTTGTTTTGAAAAATAAAATGCAGAAATAATGAGCCCACAATTAGTTACATCAATGATCACGACTATGGTTTAGGGGGGGAAAATCACTTGTTATCATCTTGCCTGTTCCCTCCTAGCAGGTGGCTGGTTTCACTTACAGTGTTCATCCTCCCAGGTGAAAATAAATGAGCAGCGTTATTAGGAGAACATGTTGTCTGTTCAAAGCAAATAGAAGCCGAGGAACACAATAACAGCCGCCCGTTGGGCTAAATGTAGCGCATCGGCAGCAATGAGAACAGAGGTTATAAAAGCACCGGTGTGATTTGATCACCAATTGGCATGGCAACCAGCCCTGGCCAAACAGCCTAAATTAATTGAGGTCTCCCATGTGAGACAAAGGCCAAGCTAATCGAGCTGCTCAGACCCAGTCTGTTAAGCTCAAAAGGCAATAACAGCAGGTTCGACACACATCTGGATCTGTCATCAAACACGAATCAGCTTCAGTAACTCGTGTTGTTTTATGTGTGAGAGTTTATTCATTCCTGTAGGGAAATTCTCTTCACTGTTCGATGTCTCCTCTGCACAGGAAGGTCAGAGTGGAAAGCTCAGAACAGAACAGGATCCCTGGAGCTGGTAGAGATACAGTGTGTTGCTCAAGGACACTTCAGTAGTGAGTGTGTGCGTGGGAGGAGGAGAGTGAGTGAATTTTTATATATCTTTTAGATGGTTTTACTGTATTTTCCAAGTTGTCAGTTTGCCTGAAGTTTACCAAGGGTAGGTGACTTGTGTGAGAACAACACACACACACACACACTTTTTCTTTCTTTTTTTAAATATGCAGTTACTTAAATCTGCTGATGACAACAGTTCACGTCTTCAGCTTCCTTGCCCATCTGGACAATATGTGCACAGTGCACAACTCAAAGTGTGTTTGCATTTGACTCTGTGTGTGTGTGTGTGAAGACGAGAGGTAGAGAGGAAAAAACAGAATAAAATGAAAGAAAGCACAGAGAGAACAAGAGAAAGGAGGCTTGGATGGGCGAAGAGAGGGATGTGTCTTGTTCTTTCTTGTTCCATCTCTTTTTTTTCCCTTTCCACTATAATTAGACAGGTCTGTGTGAGCAGCATAGCAAGCAGAATGATAGAGGAGCCACAGGGAGGTGGGGGGAAAGAATTAGTCAGGGGAGACATGATGAAGCCAAATAATGGAACAGTGCGGGGCGATTAGATTAGATCAGACTGAAAAAGAAAGTTGGCCAAAATAAACAGTGTGGAGTGGCTCAGATGAGACGAACAAAAACCTGATATGATGTGATACTGCGGATGTGATGAAAATCCCCTCCTCTGTTTTTAATTGTGGGTGCACAAAGGTAGCATGATAATCGAACAATCTGAAGAGGACGCAGAGTGCTGAGGCTCAGCCACTACAGCTACTCCATCTGTGGTATTTATCTGATATCTGATTTCAGCTGTAATGTGAAATTGGGACACGAGAGAGAGAGAGGGAGAGCGACTGGGACAAGAGAAAGACAGTAGCTTGGGGGGGAGGCTGGGGGCGAGATGGTGAGAGAAAGAGAGGGGTGGGACTGGGAGCAATTCACAAGCTTGTTAAAATACCACTAATTACAATATAATGAGTCTACCTGAGTGCTAAGAGCTGAGGGGCAACAGTGAGACATACAGTATAATAGCAGAACAGAGGAGAGCAGAGAGAGAAAAGGAGTGATAGGAGAGAAAGATAAAAAGGAAGGACGTGACAAACGGGGGTCAATGAGGTGCAGTGTTCATGCAAACAGAGGCGCGGTCACATAAACAAGAGTGGGAGAGGCTATAATTGTGAATGTGTGATAAAGAGAGATGCACAGTGTGAGGCAGAGAGGAAAACAGACCCGAGACTAAAATTACAGCAGGAAAACTGAGGTTGTGTATTGCCTAAGCTAGGGCTGCAGCTAATGACACATTTCATTATTGATAAATCTCTTGATTATTATTTTGATTCATAAATGAATCATTTAGTCTATAAAATGTAAGAAATGTAGTTTGAGCTAAATGCTAATATGCGCACAATGACAATGCTAACGTGATGGTATTTATCAGGTAATGTTCACTACGATTATCATCTTGGGTTAGTGTGTAAGCATGCTAACATTTGCAAAAAAAAAAAAAAGCTGAGGTGGAAATGTCATTCAGTTTGCAGGAATTTTGTCATAAAGCAAAGTATTGGACAAAATAAAATTTTGACCTCATGGTGACGCTAGAGGAAAAGTCAGTGAATCACCAAAGTCAGTAGAATTCATCCTTGGGCTAACATGAATGTCTGTACCAAAGTTCATGGCAATCCATCAAATACTTGTTGAGATATTGCAGTCTGGACCAAAGTGGTGGACCAACTGACCGACATTGCCATCCCTAGTGCCATGCTAAATATACCCACTATAACTTCCCAGAGCCCCACATCTTCAAACCAACAGGCCAAAACTCAAAGATATGTAATTTACTATGATATAAATCTGAGGAAAGCAGCAAATCCTCACATATGAGAAGCTGAAACCAGCAAATAAATTACTTAAACTATTAATCTGTGATCAAAATTACTGTAGATGAGCTTGCTATCAACTAATTGAATAATCGGCTAAACATTTTCAGCACTAGCCTTACGATTTGACCAGGTACTTTGGTGGTAAATCTAGAGCACACCAAAATCTGAAGGGTCCAACTATTTGTGACCAGAGATTATAAAGTGCACAGTAAACACAAGCATGAGATGACTGTTGTGTCATTTCTGTCTCCTTTATTGGGGAATAGAGTTTCTGCTCCACGATGCGTGCACACTAACCAGTGAAGATACAGATCCACGGGATGGAAATAGACTTAAAAAGGTCAGTGCTTACAGCAGCATTGACAGTACTAAATGCAGTGTCCTTGTGGAGCATGGCAGCAATAGAATGGAGACGACTGCAGTACCTTGTTGGAAGCACAAAGGTTCGAATCGCTAGTTTAGCAAGTCCTGTGTGTTAACTGTGGTGTTGGAGGAATGTTTTGTTGCAGATTAAAAGATTACAAATTATTTATGGCAATTATTTTCTTTTTTTTCTTTTTTGACAGTCTACAGTAGAGTGAGACACAAACTGTGGCTGGGTGTTGACATGAGACAAATGTCACAGACCAGACATGAAACCAGGACATCACTGGTTACATGCTAACTGCTGAGCCAACTGAGCCACCAGAATGCCCTGAGTCCTTCTTGTGTGACAGTTTTTCCAATGAGGAACATTTGTAAGGAAAAAAAAGATATACATATACATCAACTGTAATTTACTTCACATATCCTAAATGCACATGCAGGACACTCGCTTAACATTTCATTAAAACACTTGGAAATTTGGTCTGTAGCTCAAGGACATAATTTAATAAAACAGTGAATTTTTAGTGCAGTGTCACATCAGTAGTGATATAGATCCAATCTGAGCTATGTCTTGTAACTCTCATTTTGCAGCATCATTTGATTTCTGAAGTCCCATGTGTTTATGCTACATCTCACTACACACATACTTAAAGAGCCCCTTCATACATGTTTTAAGACATAAAAATACTCAGCTTGAAATAATAATTTGTGTCTGATGTGTTTTTTTCCACAAAAACGTTTAATCACCTTGTTAATTCTTAAAATGACATCTGCTCCTACTCCCTCATTGAAAAATCCTGAATCTATGAATATGCAAATATTGTTCATTTCAAAAGTTTAACTGCTGGACTCAATATGTCTCCTACTTCACTGAAAAGTCTATTCTCAGTGTTTGTGAACTGGAGGCTTCAAGTTTTCACATCACACTTGTGTAAGTTGCATATTGGTTGGTATATGTTGGCTAAGTATGTCAGTGTTTTAAACGAAGGTTGTGCTGCGCAAGTCGCTGACCTGAATGCATATGAACCAGAACCATTTGAAAAAAGAACATGTTGCCTCATATTTATTAAAAAGATGTCATGATGTATGTTAATGACTGGCTTGACAAAAAGAGCTAGTTACAAAACACACATGATTCATAGGCAACATTCTGCTGCCATGTTGATGAGTAATTATGGTTCTGCTTTCATAAGTAGAATATGCATAATGAATTCTGGATTATTTTGGTGCATGTTGACAGTGTTGTGCGAAAAGACAATGTTGAGTTAGCATATACACCTGTACTGAAGTACTGTTGACTATGGACAGAGGTTTCAAGCCACAGCATGCTCACATATGGCGCACAGTGAATTTCTAACTCTTACACAGAAATCATTTTTGCAGCAGATTCACTGAAATGACTGATTCAGACTGAACTAATTGTTGATGAATCACCCATTATTAGAGGAGATGAGAATGCATGCAAAAAATACCAAATACATTTTTTAAAATCTTATTAAAAGACATGACTGTGTGACAGATGTTGTGCATGTGGGTGGCCGGGAACCTCTGCTATTGAACATTATGTGGCATAGATGATTTCAAAAGCACATCAGGATGTACAGACTACTTCTTTTTCACTGTTCAATCATCCAACTCAGCAGGAGATGCTGTAAACAAAATGGAATGGTGCTTTGTACTTTGTAATCATCTCTGTCACAAAGGGTTTGTATTCAGTGAGGATTTTTGCCACACTGGGAAGCAGATCAACACTTAAGTAGAATCCATAGGACGTTCTCCAACTGTTTGGCATGCTGCACCATGAACACAGGATCAAGGGGAGCTCATGCGTCTGACAGCAGCACACATCAGAGCAGCTCTCTCAATCAACTTTTCACGGATGGGGGAGAAGCACACTGTCTTCATCTACTAAAAGCTCTGCTGGTTTTCCTGGCAATTATGATGGTGTATCTATAGCTTACTTTTATGAAAAGACTGTCTTTTATGGCTTCATTACACTGTTTTGTCAAGGTGGTCCAACTTCACAATTTTGAGTGTTTTTTTTTTTGTCTACAGGAGTGAATAGGATGCCCCCTCTTTGTGTTCCAGTTCCTTTAACTGAAAAGATACCACTGAGGCATCTATCTGAAATTTCAGAAATATTTTAACTGAACTTCAACAAAGGAAAAAACTGTGGCTCTGCCTCAAAGGGATATGCACTTGGGGGGCCTGCTGTCATGCCACTCGTGTGCATAAGCAGCAGTGGCCTTTTCCAGAGTACTGTAGGATGCTGATGAAGTGTCTGGATGAGGGCACTTTGACATCTTCTGCTTTGCAAGTTTTATTTTTCTCTGGCTGTGAATGTATTCCTTCATGCTCCTCAACTGTTACATTTTTCAACCATCCGTTGACTCAAAACTTTGAAGGAAATTTGAAAGGAAATAGTGATGTGCAAAAGCATCTAGTGGTGTATCAGGGAAAAGTTGCCAAGTGGCTTTCGGGGGTCTCACTGTCTCTGGTTGTTTGAATAGTCTTTAAGTGTTGCTCTCATTCATCTGAACTTACTTACATCTTAAGTCCTAATGCAACCCCACTGTGCAGCGGCATGCACAGGCTAAATTTTAATATAACAGTAACACCATCTGGTAGAGTAACCAAATAATGCATTTTGTCCTAAAGTTGTAATATTGTAAGATTTTTGTCATGGTTGATTTGGCAACACCTGTGGTTACCGTGATAACAGCAAGTGTAGTTAAACACTACAACAGTCATTGAGCATTTACTTTTATACAGAAATTAAACAGAAGAGCAACTGGTGTATCTGTTTACAGTGCAGCCAGATAAACTCATGGTTTAATGAAGTAGTCGGTCAACAATAATTGCAACTGTGGTCTGATTTCATGCTGTACATGCCGCGTATAGTTTTTCACACAGTAAAGTTGGTTACTTTGCTGAGAAGTCAGAGGTGTGCAGCCTGTCGCCTGCAGCTCTTCAACTAAAAGCTCACTGTGGATGCTCCTTCTTGTTCCATTACTCTGTGCAATATTTAAAACTGATCCACGGGCAGTGCTAACGGTAATGGGAAATGTTCCATTAGTGTTAGCAATAACTTACTGTAAAACAGTCCTGATATGGTGTATAGAAAGCAAACAGTAAGGCTAATATCAATGAGATAAAATTACAAAAAGTAATGTTGAATTACATGCATGCATCGTTTCTTGAGAATCCCTCGCCCAGTGCGAGAATGGCAAACTCTGCCACTAACAGCGAAAACCACCATATCGAGAAGTAATTACTGCATAAAAATGGGAGGTTGATTTCATGAAAATCTTAAGAATTATAATTTTAATGTATTATGAAATATATGTTTGGTAATTTGGTCTGTAGGTATGACAGATTTCTACATGGACCTTTTGAAGTGTATGTGGTTGTGACCATATGCGGTTTCCTCCTTTCTTTTGATTGAGTCTTGTTTGAACTCCAGATGCAAGTAAATGCAGATAAATGGCAGCAACATGGCAGCTTGAGTACATCTGGGCATTGTGTCTTCCAGCTTCCAATCTTGGTCTCTTTCCACTGTTGATGAAAACTGCAATGCACTGTGGACCACGGCTGCCAAGACTGATCAACTCTGACATGTCTGGGTCTTCAGGATTTCTGTGCTTTTAGAATATCTTTAAAAACTTCCAGGTAAAGATTGAAGCATTTGAAGAATAACATTTCAGAAATTTTCAAAAATAGTTTTCATAGTTAAGTTTTATCAAAAATCTATAAACTCTTGAGTCCAGGTAAAGCACAACAACCTTTCTTCTTTAACACTCCAGCACTGTAAAACTATCTTTTCAGACAGTGTCACTTTGCTTAAACCTTCTTCAAAAGATATGACATCGCTCTTTGACAACCTAGCTGAGTGCCTGTCCTCTGAAGTAAGATGACAGACCAAAACATGAAAGGGAAGCTGTTTTTGTTGCACAACATGAATATAACTTTGCAAGTTCAGTGTCTGGAAACATTTGCTCATGAATGTTAGACAAGTCTGAGCATGAGTTGAATAAGAAGTTTGATATAATGTGTTGATGACCCAGAGAATCTCTGCTTCATGCACTGCTTGGTCCGAGAATAAAACCCTGAAACTTGAACAACTGTACAGCAGCTGCACTGTGATATCGCGTGGATACTACCATTTAGTAGATAGTTTTCTTTTTTTGTCTACACTGGCCCCATTAAAAGTTGAGCTTCCTTGATCTACAGTTGCCTTCTTTGCATTGTCTACTTCAGGCTTTGTGCTTTACTAGCTTCCAATTTTTACAGCAGATGAAACTCTCTTTGTGTGATGTAAAGGTCATTTTGAAATTGTCTGAGACCCTGAGATGGGTTTGGCCTTGTGCATAACCCTTGAGTATCATCAACATCAACATCAAAGATTTTTTTCTTCACAATGTTTGCGATATGCTCTTTCTGTATCAGGAAATCTCATCCATCCAAATCTTAACCTGTAAATCTGTGTTCCATTATTTGAATGAATGATATTTTTACTGCACACTAAGAAAGCTGTGTACTTAACAAAATAACGCTGTAGTGTTGTTGCTCACTATTATTTTAACAGTTTTTGTTGCATGGCCATTCAAACTAGTGTTACTCTTAGTGAGCAACAATGAGCTACCACATTATATAGCTATAGCTATATCAACAACAGCATTTTAATCGACAGCTGACTTTTATCAATGCTGCGCAATGAGCTTATAGTACATCTTTTACATTTAGCATCATCAAGTTGAGTGTATGGAAGCGAAGTAAAATTGTCTGTCACCTCAGTTAAAGCTTTAAAGAACCATTGCAGAGAATTAAGATATTTATGAGCTCTAAATGTTTTAGTGTTTTTCAGCAGAACTGTCTTAACTGTTAACACCTCCCACACTTCAACCAACACAGCTGCAGTCCTATTGTTTGTGCCTGAAACTTAGCAGACAAAGGATCATACATTAACTTAATATTTCTTTTTTTTGCATAAATGAAGTGTTTACCACGACAATCCTCCAAATTCAAGTACATTTGACTCATTGCCCATCACAGTGAAAATGTTGAAAACAGCATGCAGTTGTTAGTTACTATGTGTGATCAGTTTGAGTGCTATGTTTAACTGGAAAGTGGATTAGCTGTAGCTTTTATGTGTAAAAGTGTGTAAAGTTAGATGTAATCAACGTAAGTTTTATAGCCGTGATGGAACAACATGTTCAACAGCTTTTGGAAATAGGTCTGTGTTTACTTAGGATGCAGATTGCTTGAGGCTATGCGTGACAGCAAAAGTTTGGGATGGAAGGACTTGGCCAATCACATCAAGGCTGAATTTTCAATTTCTTTGCAGTTTCTTCTGAGCAGTGTTGGGAGAAGGGCTGTGATTCAGGTGGTTGAGGTCACGACTGTATTGGGCATCCTCTCACGTCCATTGCAAGCAGTCTGGCGTGGTCAGTTACTGAGATCTCACAGATCTGAGAACAGGAGAGGTTTGTCAGAGAGGTGAAAACTGACAGGGGTGGAGAAGATGAAGGAGAAAAGCGTTTGGCTGCAGGAACTGTGTCTGTTTTGGTGTGGAGGAAATCTTGACAGAAGTTACATTTGTCAGTAGTAATAGAGAGGATTTCCAGAGTGTGATTCGGTGATGTACGAAAATGGACAGAGTTGCCACAGCTGACAGGATCCTGGTATATTTCTCAAGTCACAGTGGGAATGTAGCTGTGCACTCAATGCGCAACACATTAAGGTAGCTGTTTTCATCAAGTACACTGATGAGGTGAATCCAGGCAAAAGCCATTATCTCTTATTGAGTTCCCTTATTAAATATCAATCACAAAGTTAAACAGAACATGCAGACATGCTGATAAACAGAAGCAGATGAGTTACAGTAAAAAGCTTATGATAATTAAAATGTGACTGCAGCTCAAAATCAGGAAGATGTCCCTGATGTTTTGTACTTTCAGCGTAGTTCCTCAGTGGGGAAAAAACTGTAATTGTAAGAATCATTTAAAATTTAAATTTCTGACACTAAAATTAACTCTGATTGTATGTGACTGCAAACTGTCTTCTCTCATTTTAATTGCTTTGTTTTCAACCCTGAAACAGGTTGTGTTGCTGCAGACCTTCACAGCCTATTGTAATACATTTTAATCTATGAATATTTGTCTCCTTTCAAGTCACACAACACACCTGTGTACATGCATATTCTATGTCCATGCAGACTTCACACATTTCCTTGTGTCTCTGCAGGCTACTTACAAATGAACGTGCTGCGGTGCTGTGAGGCTGCCACAGCTGTCTTATCATTTCCAGTTTGGACAGATTTTTTTTTGCCGCTACCTCTCAAAGTTTGTCAGTGCTGGTATACTTGAGTATGTCTGATTGTGGCGCGGGTGCATGTGTGTGTGACAAAAATAGGAAGAGGTAAAAAGCAAATTATTTTTTGATGTGAAGGCATTTATTTCAAACAAGTTTGAAATTTGCATACGGTGATAGCGATGAAATCTCCTGTAAAACTGCTGTAATAATTGACACCTTTTCATCTGGGACACAAGTGGAGAGAAAGAGCGTGTGCATGTTTGTTTGCACGCGTGTGTGTAGATATGAACACGTGTGCGAATGCGCTTGTTTGTGTATCTCCATATTAGTGTGCTGGGCCTGTTTTGCATAAATGCCTTCCTCCTGCGGCCCTGTGAAAGGAGATGTGGATTGGGACAATAAAGGAGGATTAGATTGTGTCTGAGGGTGTGTGTGTGTGTGTGTTTTGGCTGTTGTCTGAGGCATATGGGAAAACAATTTAATGTGAACCTCCAGGCGATGGAGACTAAAAGATGATGAGAAAGCATCTCACACAAAGGCATTAAATAGCCAATATTACTGTATTGGAGAAGTGCTGCTTTTTATTTGGACAGGGACATGAACATGTGAAATATAATGTGAGTCCATTCGGTCCTATTACAAAAAATGCATTTGATTTAAACAGTGGGATACTTGTGTTTAGAAACAGAGAGAGATTATTGTGAGATTATGTTCCTGGGGTGTTGATCCCCGCAAATGGGATCAGGCTCTGATGAATATGACAGCCGAACAATATTCACTGAGGGTTTGAATGTTACGCCTCTTCCTGCTAGTGTCTTTATAGGATTACAGGCATGATGTCACATCCCATAGATAACTTTTCCACTTAAAACGCCTAAAGACCTGGCACAAATCACTTTTGCATGTGAATATTAGCGTTCGGTTTAACCTCACCAGATGTGTAGGGTTTAAAACATCAGGTCAAATCAGGTAAGCAGTCAGTCACGGAAAAGTATGCTGAAATGGCTTTCAAATGCTTTCCTCTGAGTGGCAAAATCTCTAAATTTGGCATCTCAAAAAGTCATGGCAAACTATGAAAAGTTTCTGTAAATGCTGTTTGACCCGGGTCTGTGTGTACGCCTTAGTCACTTCAGCCCACTCCCATTTCTGCCGTCTGCCTCTGCTTCTTTCACCCTCTTTTTCCCTTTCCTCCTTTTTTTTTCTCTCAACATGTCTGTCACATCTCAGACATTTCTTCTGTCTATGAAGCCTCCAATGTCAGGCGGAGCGGCTGAAATAGAGGAGTATGAAAAATGAAACAATTACGTAAGGAGGATTCAGTCAGCTGCGAAAAGTTGAGCTGAGTTAAACATCTGTGTACAAGACAACATGCTCTCTCACACACACAAATACACTGTGTACTCAACGCAGTGTATTCTTGAGGTCTAACAATCATGTTGAATGCATTTCCTTCCTCATAAAACATTTGCCTGGCAGATTTTTTTTTTTGTCATTTTGAAACCTGCAATGTTTACTTTCTAGCAGTGTTCTTCTTGCCTGCCTTTGCCGGCACATTGCTGTGCTTTGTGCCGCGTTACCACCACCTGTCAATTAGTGGAATAATGTGAAACCATTGGCAGAAATGTGTAACCTATGCGTCTGCATACAAAATGGAAACCCACTCGTAAAAATATTGCTTCATAGCACCACTACTGGTGAAAATAAGTCATTACTTATTATTGTTATACTGCCTCGAATTGAGTGATGAATAAATAATTCAGAATTGAATAAAGCAGTCATGCTCACTGATTTTCAACATTACCTGCAATACAACAGGACAGAAAAATATCTGACACGTCACAAATTTCTATCATCTCATGATAGATCCAACCCTAATTCAAGCATAAGCTCTGCTGAGTTTCAAACTATGCAATCGCAACCTTTGACCTTTTAGATATTGTTCAATGCAGTCACATCTGTACCAAAACATGTAAAATCTACCCACAGAAAGAAACAGTGGCATTCTATTTTCTCTTTATCCTGCTCCTCAGTCCTTATTACAGAACATAAGCCCCACAGACTCTGTGTCTAGTTCTGTATACTCTGGCAGTGGACAGTGTTATAAAACCTCCTCTCAGTATTCAGCAGCATGTCCTCTTTGACCTCCATAGGTCTGTGTGTGTGTGTGTGTGTGTGTGTGTGTGTTTGTGTGTGTGGAGAGAGAGAAATGGTTTGTTTTCATTCTTTTGTCTACCTGTTGGTGTGTCTCTGTAACACATGCAGATATGAGTCCATGTGTGTATTTGAGCTGTGTGTAAGAGATTATGTGTGTGTGTGTGTGTGTGTGTGTTTGAGAGCATGTATGTCTTTGTGTATGTCTTGAATTCATTTGATCACCTTCTGTTTCACAAATCTAAACTTAACCTTAAGGTTATACCTGAGCTCTGCCATAGTTAAACCACCCAGCTGCTCCTGTGACCACCAGTAATTTAACTCTCTGAATAGGACTGTTCTCCAGAGTGAATACTGTTAGTTTTGCTGCTAGTACATCTTTCCTTTACTTACCGTCTTATTTTTATGAGCATTTTCATAT
Source organism: Siniperca chuatsi (assembly GCF_020085105.1). Lineage (NCBI taxonomy): Eukaryota > Metazoa > Chordata > Actinopteri > Centrarchiformes > Sinipercidae > Siniperca > Siniperca chuatsi. The sequence goes on from NC_058055.1 coordinate 15,900,283, forward strand.
TGCAGTGTTATTAATTACACATAAGAATCAGAATATTTTTCCACAATTTCTCTTTTTTTTCAGCAAAGAATTAGCAGTTGGTTAAAAAAAAAGGAAGGGTACAGGGTGACTGGGATGAGGAGGTAGAGAAAAATAAAATGTTAAAATAAAATCCGCTAGTAAAGAGTACTGTTGCTGAGCAACTTTATATGTGGGGAGCCAACTGCCTGTTAAAATTATGTAAACAAGTATTGTAATGCTACACTACTCTGAAAACTCTTCAACTTCAACTACACAGTTGAAATACAGTATGTGTGAGCCACCTCTGCAGCCACTCAGACCCAATCACATTCTCCCAATAGAAACCTCTACATAAACCAAAGCTCTACGTTGAAGTCTGCTTGCTTTTACATGGTTATTTTCTGTTTTCCTCCATGTTAACTAGGTAGATTCTCCACATTCATAGCTTAAATAATGGGAATATTTCTTGGTCCCATTGCAGCATGGCTGTCAGGGATGCTGTGCGAAAACATCAAAGCCACCGCAGCCCCATTTTCTTTTTACACCTCATCAATTCTGCTCCAAATTCCTCTTTTCTCTCTTCTCTCGCTGTGGTTTTTAATTCGCCGTCTACTTAGCCTCTGTGACAAAGATTACTAGACTTGAATTTGATCTTACTGCACTCACAGTACAAGTATAATGGTGTGCAAAGTTATGGCAAACACTATACAATCGGGACATTATTATTATTGTATTTTGAGCACGATAATAATTGCAGTAATGGCCACAATAAAAGAAATATTAGTCAAAACTGTTTGAAATTACAAAAAGTTGTCTTTTTAAAATGCATTTTTACTTATTCATTTGCTACAAATAGTGAACCAAAGTGATTCCAGAAATATAGACAAAGGTAGTAATGTACATATAGTTATGTATTGAATTGCCCTTTTCCATTGGAACTACAGTACATTTGTTATAGTGACATCATAGATTAAATTAAACTGTGCTTTAGTGGACTTCCTGCAACACTTGCAAATCATAGTCAGTATGTGTGATGGCATAAGTTAAATGCAGCAGGACCAAATCACACATCAGAACCAGTAGTAAAATGACTGTAGAAACCATCATTTTCTGTCTGTCTTGCTGGGCTGGCAACCTGTTCAGTGTGTATCTCTTTCTTTTTGCCCAGTGCATGCTAGGATGTGTGTGTGTGTGTGTCTGTGTGAAAATTTGTAGGTGAGAAAAACACGACAACCTAACAGCATATTTTTCTGAAGCTTACATTATAAACAGAACTTTGCCCGAATGAAACTCTCATACTACCATGTTTTTGTTTTATTTTGCATCTAATTTACTTTCAAGCTGTAAAATCAAAAAAGGCAATAAAAATAAATTAGTAACACTTTCAGCACTTTAAGTTCCATAAAAATTCCTTATGTGTAATGTGATTGTATTACACTTTGACTCATACTATAGTGCTGATGAATAACCAGCACTTGTATGTTATTTTCAATCCTTTGATACAATACTGCTCCACAACATGATATTTTCATACAACTGGCTATTGACATCAAATTTAAAGTGTAATACTAATAATTTTGGGGCCACATCCATGACTAGGTATCTAAAAAATTAGAGATTTTTTTTTCTTATCAAATTTGTTGCCATGCTCCTTAAAGGATGAAATCTCGCCATTTCTCGACTGTTCTTGATCGCTCTTCTAGTGCTACCCTCGGGTCAAATTGTCAATTTCTTTACATATCAAAACTTAATTCCATTAAATTTACTGTTGATTTGCACAGTACCCAGACAATGGTTGTCTTGAGTGACCCCCCAAACTTTCCTCTTGTCTCACCCTCAGGTCAAATGATCAACTATATACACAAGAATATCAAAAACAAATCTCCAGAGTAACCTGTAATTTGCTGAGGACATTGATGGTCCCCAGAGGATGAAGTGATCGAATTTTGATCCCCAACCTACCCTGTAGTGCCACCTTCAGGCCAAAATATCAACATGGCACTAAAGAAAACTTTTAGTCTGATTGGCAGATTACTAGGAACATTGCTGAGTACATTCATGGTATCATGAGGATAAACCTTTTTAGATTTTAGTGACCTCTTGGCCAGTATGTTGGTCATTCCAACACTTTTGTATCCTGGAGTGTAATGACTTTAGGCTTTAACCCTCACTATCTTAATTGTGGAATTCAAAGTAACCATTATATGTAATAATTGAAATGATTTATGGACTTGGAAAATGTACCTACTATGGGAAATAAAATCATTTCCTCTGGATCTCTGTTGCTTTTCCACTTACTTAAAAGGTTTTGTTCAGCCAAGGCTACATGAATGGCCCTGCACATATGGGTGAGCCCATTAACTTTGTATTTCTTGCATTTCTTTGATGTCCTTCTCTTGCAGTCTTTGCAGAGAATAGCCTTCAATCCCCTCTGTACTTCAAGCTTCCTCTTTGCTCCCTCTTGATCCTTCTTCTCACGGTAGTGTTGCCCTGTCCTACCCAAACAAGCCCTTAATGAGGCCAAACCTCCATTTTCGCACGCTCACACCCAATCAGATCTCAGGGTGGTGTTGCGGACCCTCGTGGCCTTGGTGCAAAATCTCCTCTCCATCTGTCGGTGTTTTACACATCTCACTCTCTCCCTCTCCGTCCCTCTCCGTCTCCTGCTCCCTTCATTTCCTTACCTCTGGAAAGTGGGACAGCGACACAGATCACAAGTAGAGGTGACACAGATAAGATGGACACCGTGACATAGCGTAGCTGACCCCCGCCCTGCACCTACTCTTGTTTTTAATTCCTCTCTCTACGGTATTTTCCAACCGTCTGCTCTTCCCGGCCCGGGAGCAGCAGATGTTACGGAGTTAAGCTGTAATCGTTCTGCTTTAGCTGTAGGCGACAGCTGTGCTTATATATTCTAAAACAGCAGCTTCTACTCCACTGTCCCATCTCCCTCCCTGCTGGGAGAGTGACGGTTATTGGACAGAGCTTATATCACTGCAAAAATCTACTCTGCTCCAATACACTCTCGACTTTAACATTCATTTGCATCGATCTCTTTCTGTTGGCTCGATGAGTCACTTTCATTTTCATCTATTCAAATCATTCTTTTTTTCGTTACTTCTTTGTTCAACACCATCAATCTGACTTCATGCATAGTCTCTCTGCATAGTCGTCTTCCCATATTTCAGTCTTTTGCCTCAGTGTCTCATCTCCATCCGGAGTTCTGTCTCGCTTTTCTTAATTGGTCTGTCCATAATGCATAATGCCACTCTGTAGACAAGCTTAGTACCTCTCTAGCTTCCTCGTAGATGAAGAAGAATTGATTGGTTTATCCCAGATACCATGGTGACACAGTCAACGGACATACTCAGTAGAATGAACTTCATTCAATATGGCCAATACTCTGTTGTGTGTGTGTGTGTGTGTGAGAGACAGAGATTGAGACAGACAGAGTATCAGCAGTGGAGTTTGAAAGACTAAAAATAATGCGGTACTTTTTTGGGTCCCGCCTGTTCTATAATAGAAACCAGTGCAGTGAACTACTCTTTCCTGGGAATACTTCAGTACATTTAATATTTACTGTGATGATGCTCTTACACTGAGTACTTAGCAATCAGCACTACGGTAGACTAAGCTTCTATTTATGCATCACTAGCTGCACAAGAGACCAAAAGTGAAACTATTTCAGTGTGTTTACTCTAATAAGTACATGTGGGTCATCAAAAATATCAACGTCATGGTTTCTGTAGAGGAACAATGACATGTGGCCTGTTACTGCTCCACCGAGTCTGAACTGTTTATTTCTCCTCTCCCTAGTGATCCAATGACCTCCCACTTCTGTCAGGACAGCAGTGTCTTTTCTAACTTTGTCACAACCTACAAACTCCTCAGAAAACACTTTGACTTCTTATGTCATTTATAATCTAATATATAAAAGCTAAATTCTAAATTAAAACCTAAATTAAAACTTAGGTAGTGTCGTCCTCTCCTGTCTTTTTAGTTGTATAATTTTGCTGGCAATTTATGAATTTGACCATATTGTACATTTGCACCCACTGACAGGCACTCTGGGCATTTTAGTTGTTGCAACAGCACAAGGAGCAGGTCAAAACATCGGTATAAAATCAAATCAAATAGGTACTGGCAATATAGGTGGAAGTCTTGAATATACTATATACTATAGAATTGAAATGAATTAATGAGAAATGAGTTAATTAATTGATAGTCAGAAACCCAACCAGTAACTATTATAATAAACCATTAATCAAGCAAAAATGGCACAAAAAAATATGCTTGTTACCTCCTCTAATATAAGGATCTTCAGTTTTTCTCTGTTTTATATCATTGCAAACTTCATATCTTTGGATTTGGACAAGATATTTGAAGACATCACCTTGGACTCTGGGAAACTGTGATAGGCATATTTTTGCCATTTTTTTGCCATTTTATAGACCAAACAACAAATCGATTAATTGAGGAAAATGATCAACAGATTATTCAATAATAAAAATAATTATTAGTTGCAGCCTACTACATTACCTAGCCTCCTGTCAATACAAGGTACAGTCTTACAGTCTGCAGAGACAGTGGGCTGCTGTCCAATATCCACTAAGAACTGATGGCTGACCACACATATACAAGCTGTAGTTGCATTATGTTACTGTATGGTCTGTTGATGCTACTGTTAATGGAGAAATTGGCATTTCTGCCTCTTCTACAAACCATTTTTGTTCTGTATAATTGGGGAATGTTTGCAAAATGGCAGCTCTAGTTAGGAAGCGCTTGCCCTTTGACTGAAACTTTGTTTCATTTAAGTTTTTAGTATTTAGCTATAATGGAAATGCTGCAGTGTGACATTACTTCATCTATCATGGATCATTTATCTATGAAAGTTGTTGTTATTGGTGATGCAAAAGGCATTGTCAATACCTGTATAAATCTTATGGGGAGAAATATTTAAACATGTGCCATTGACTCACGATTTATGAGCGCTGAAGTGGAAAGACACAGAAGTACATGTTCAAAAACAATGCTTTGTTGATATGTTAACTGTTACGGTTTGAGGCTTGTAGTGTAGTTATTTCCTGCTTTATTTTGAAATGCTCTTTTCCCCTCATGTGTCTGATAGTATTACTTCCTGTCTTTGTTTGATTTTTCCCGCCAGTTTTGATTGTTTGCTCCGCTCTGATCAGATTCACCTGTGTCTCGTTGTCTCCCCTCACCTGAGTGTATTTAAGTCTTTTTGCTTCGTTTGTTTTGTGTCAGTTTGTCATTGCCTACTTGCCAAGCAGCCTGATCTTTGTTTGTCAGTGTGTTGGAGTTTCTTCAGTTTCTTTAGGATTCAGGACTTTGCGCTCCCTGTCAGAATTGTTTGCTTTTATTGGACTGCCTCCCTGATTTTGACCACTGCCTGCCTGCCAAATCCATGTAAGCCCTTGTATTTTCATTAAATTGTTGAACTGCACCTGCTCTGCTTCAATCTCTGCATTTTGGGTCCTATTCCCTGTTTTCCCAGCTTGGTGAATTGCAACATTAACATAATAAAAGCAATCTGTTCTGTTCGCCCCCAAATCTATTAAAGCCCCTGAAACTCTAACATTAAATATTCATGACTAAATGAGCAACAATCAAAGTTACAGCTAAAACTTCTTGGTTGTTATTTATGAGGAGTTTAACTCAGCAAAAAAACTCAGCTAACAACTCGGATCAGATTTCGATTAAAATGTTGCTCAACTCTGGTGTATGGAAATATGTGACACACCTATTTTAGCCCCACCTGCTTTAAATCAGTGAGGGGAAGACCCAGGACATAAAGGCAAATACAGTAATGTCATGTGAGACAACTAAAACATATAGGAAACAAGCTTTAAGTTGATGCTAAATATTTGCATATAATCATAATTCTAAAGAGAAATGGTTGCATTAGGTGCTTAATATGTGTGACGCGTGTCTGTGTGCGCTTGTGTGAGCACGCACAGATCTTTGTGGGCATGCACATGCTTGCGCTTTGGATATCAGTGGCTCATTTAGCAATAAACTGATGCTCACAGTCAGATAAAAAGCTCATTGTGTAGTGAGACCATCTCATAATTAAAACAGAATATGAATAATCTCTAGAGAACATGTTTCATTAAAGCAACGTAACTGGAGCGTTTACTCCAACAATTTTGTATGACACGTAACAATGCTTACGTCATCATGTGATAATATCTCTGGCACGCTATTTAAAAACAACCGTAATCTGATAATCCATCTATTAAACATCACGAGTGCATCTAGAAGTAATAGCGCTGATATGTTTGCAAAGAATGCTGGCATTAAAATGACATAGCTTATATCCAAGAAAAGAGAAACAACCTGCAACACAACTTTGTCCCCTGAAATTAATTGACTTTTTTTCTGCCCCTGGGGAGAAGCATTCAATTAAAAATGCAGGTCTGAGTGGAAGGCAACAGCAGTGCATGAATCAGCTCAAACAAAGAGGGATTGATAAACAATAAGCTGTCAGGATGATAAAATATGCCTTTAAAGTAAAGAAAGGTAAGGTTGGCACAAATGCCAAAACTCACAAACATAACCACACACTCAGCCTACACACACCTTGAGAAGTGATGAGACAGCTCGACTTTTGAATTGAAGCTGCCCATCTTTGGTCAGCCCATAAAATTCCCCTCAGAATCACAAGTCTAAACCATAAAATTCCCCGTGATAAAGGGAATATATGACAGCTCCCCTCCCCTCCCCTCTCTCTCTGGGAGATTGCTGTGGATGGCCCGTCCCCTTTGATGTGTGTAGAGCAAGGGTTTAACTCTGCTCTGGCCTGGCTGACTGACTCTGATTCCAGAGGGTATTACCATGCTAACTCTTTAAGGTGAGCCTGTGCTCTGTCGCCTCTGGACCACGGGGGGCTTGTGGGTTAACGTGATAAGACTGTAGTAGGAAGGAGAAATTGGGGGTGTAAACAAGGCCTGGCTAAAGGGGAAAAAATGATGCAGCAGAGAGTGCGTGTTTACAGTTTTAGTATCTATATCCACATTTAATCCAATTTATCTACCTTTGCCAAAGTGTCCTTGTTGTTATTAAAACACCAAACAAGCATCCAAACAACTGGCAGCAGTAGATGGGATTGAAAAAGTGGATTACATGTTATTAGCCTCTTTTCTGATGACATCTCAGGATGATTAAGGATGAATTAGTTGCTCCATCTCTGACTCCACCTTTTTAACAACACAGTACTATCCACACCACATCCTACTTCTCTTCTCCCCATGGAAACATATGTAATCTATTTAGCACACTGATGACATACAAGTGAGAGAGATTTGCTTATTACTCCCGCTGATTTAGACAAAATATGGCGTCTTCAGAAGCAGACTCCCACATGTTGTACAACCTGCAGCACACATGCACTTGTGACTACATGAAAAACCTCTTCCATGAACGTGTCTGGGGAAATGCTTGCGAAATGACATTTGGAGAAGATGCAGCTGTCTTGATCTATTGCCGAACGGAGCGTGTAAGGTCCCTCAAAGTAGCAGAGGAGACAGATGGGAAGAGACGGGGCAGGTAGGAGGAGAATGCAGACCAAAACACATCCTGAGAGGTAGGCAGGAACCCTGGCACTCTGTATTAGTGTCATATTTATAATGGTTTCACATTTTTTTCCATTTATGATAGGATACATTATCTATTGTTCAATGTTGTTTTCTTCTTCGCCTGCTTTTTTCCCCCTCAGATTAGTCTTTTGTTTTCTGACAAAAAATGGGTTTGCATTTATTTTCATCCCCATTATTAGCCACAGAAATCAATATTTGTAACTTTCCATGTAAATAAATTAAAATGGACTTTCCAGAACTACAGCAGTTCCTGGGAGTTGTCCATATCAATTAGTTTTTGCAAGTTCTGAGTCAATGAATGTGATTGTCGGTGATTCTGTTCAATACAGACCTGACGCTCTCCAGGATTACATGTGTTCAGATCAATGGGCACTGACTGATTAGGTTAGGGCTCACTTTAACTTATGTGACATATTTATCTTGGCAATAAAGTATGTTTATGTTAATAGCCACGTTTAATATTAATGTATCAGTGATCCTCTCTCCATCGTCAGTCAGTGTGAAGATAAAGCATAACCTGTCTTTACAATATAGACAAATGTACTCATCTTGGTCGCCCTAAATCTTGAGCAGTACAGCATAAATCTGCCCTGGGGACAGATAATTTGCTCAGAGTTGTTGCCTGACATGATGTTAGTCATGTGCATTCAGAGAGAGGGTGGAGAGAGAAAGGCATTAGAGGAATATGATAGGTAGGTAGGTAGGTAGGTAGGTCAGTATTGCCTGATATCAGACAGAATTGTCAACTCGTTATGCTCCATTTCCATCTTCAGTCTGACATTACCTCCACTCTAACCAATTTCTGTGGGGGACGGGGGATTCGATTTTTCAAATCACTAGAGACAAATGTATCCGCCTGAATCTAACGTCATTTTAAGTAGACACTTGTGCGTAGCTATGCCAATGTTTTTAAGAGTGGAGCAGAGTGAAGTAAAAACTACTTACTTTTAATCGATTTTAGAACAGCCTCGATAGCAGCGTCTAGCTTGTCTGTAGTGGTTGCCATTGTTGTTGTTACTCCTCCTCGGTTCCGGTGCAGAGCTTGACAAAGCCTGACAACAGCTTGACAATGGCATCAGTCCCGCCTGTGGCGGTGATTGGCTAATCGTTAGTCCCCCCCGCAGCGCTCGCTTTTTCAGCCGAGAAACCGCTGTTTCATGTCATGATAACAGACCAGAATCAGTCAACTCAGTGGAGAGAGCGGATTCAAAGGTCTGGACCCAGGCAAAGGCCAGTAGGTAGCAGAGAGAGAAAGACGAGATGCACAATAATGTTTGTTTGTTTTATTAAAAAGGTCAACTGAATCATCCTCAGCTTAATGTTTACTGCGGTCTAGTTCATTAAGAGATGTTAACTGCAGTCAGACCTCAAGGCCTAATGTTTGTACCTGAGCAGGTGCTAAAAGTCTGTCAGAAGTCTTCTAAATATAGTGTACTGCATGTTGCGTGGTTGCATACTGCTCTTGCTATTACAAGACTGATTGCAGTGGTATCGATCAGGCCGGCTGAGAAATCGACCTTAAGACATGTTTGACATCATCTCCTCCATCCCGCTCCGGCTCGTTCACACTACACCCTCCATCCTTTTCATCATTCTACAGTGTAGGCTGTTTTCCTTCACCTCAGCTCCCCTACCTCCTTTTACAAATCACTCTCACCTTTCCTCTCTTCATGTTATCACTCTCGCTGCCATCACTCACCTTCCACCCCACCCTCATCTGTCAAGACCTTTCCTCAGTTCACTTCTTGCTCCACTTTTTCTTGCGTCTCACACTTCTGTGTTTTTTCTCATACATTCATTCCTCCTTCTTTGCATCCCTTGCTCCTCAAATCCATCACCTTTTCCTTCCTGCTTAAGCATCTGCATCTCCCTCCTCCTCTTCCTTCGCTCGTCTCCTTCATTGTTCATCTCCACTTTTTGTAGTTTTCCTTAACTCGCTTCTTCTGACTCCAACTTCCTCACCCTTACCACTTGCTCTTTCTTTTTTTAATCTTGGGACCCAGCCCCCTCACCCTTCCTCCCTCCCAGGGTGATTAAGTGGTGGTTGGGCTGGCACAGCTGGTGTAGTTGGGCAGGCAGCCCATCTTCATGACAGCTGTGCTGCAGTGTAGCCAGATCCTTATTGGGGCAGTAGCACTGTAGTAATCATAACAACAGCACAGGTCACACAGGCTTTTTGGAAATCACTGTATTATTAGGTAGGCATCTGTTGTGTTGTGATTATCTTTTAGGTCATTATATCAGTAAATAACAGGTGCAAGCAAAGGTGTAAAACATGTCTGTCCTGTGAAGCTCATGAGCATGAATGTTTCTGTTCCTGCCCACCCCTCTCATCCTCTGTCTCATTTTCCTCTCTTCGCTATTTCACACATCCTCACGGTGTTACAGCATTCGCTTCACGCTGCTTCTTCATGCACACCTTTCATTAACTCACACCTGCATAACCACATGAGTGTCTAGTGTTGTGTGGGTGAGCTGACATTATAACTTATGAGCCAGTGGTGCCATCTGTTAAAGCACACATCTGATGGAATACAATGGCCTCAAAAGTCGACGTTCTCTGGCCTGCCCTGGTTCACAGGGAGGTCACACACACCAGGCGAAGAGTTGGACTGACTTATGAGTGAGCAGAAACATCTGAGGTAAGCACCTTTCTCCAAGCAGTAATTGAATTGTGCCAAGGTGATGGTGCTACAACTCAGTTATGAGCTTGGTGAGTTGCGCTACTACTCACTATTAGTCACAAGCTGTTGTCTACTTGGCGGGAGTTTTTTCTCTTCTCTGCGCACTTGCGCATCATCAGTTTTAGGTCATGCTGACAGCTTAAGAAGATTAATGCAGTTTTGGTTAAAGGGGGAGAGGGAGTTCGGACAGTGCACTGTGGATGTCTTCACCCTTCCTCCCTCTCACCGCTGTAACACTCTGTTCAACTGTGAGACAAGCACACAGTGGTCTCTGCGTTGTAGTAATCATCCTCTAACAGACCCTAACTCTCAACATTAACTGTGCTGGCACCCTCTGACACAGATGCTGCAGGGACAAGTCTCCCATAAACACCACTTACATGGGACAGCAGCACACCCATAAACCAGCTCTATCAACAATTGCTATACCATCTTGACACTTTTATTTAAAGCTCACTATATTTAATGTTGTCTCCCTCAGCACATACTGTAGCTCTGGGTGAACATTCTGGTCCATTCTGATGATGATCAACCTGCAATAATCTCTCCATGATTCAAAGGCAAATGTGCTGTACAATTGTTAACATGCCATAAATGAGATGTTTCATTCCAAGCCACGATCCACCGTTTGAATGATTACTGACATAAAATCAAAGCTCGCTACATAAAAGGAAAACTAACTATGGATTATTACAGCCAGTACCTGGAGCCCATCAGGTACAAATCTTTTCTATTTTGCTGAACATGGAGCAGACGGTATCAGGGTTGGTTTAGTGTTTTGAATGTATCCCCTTGATATGTTAGATATCTTAGTTCCTAACATTTCTCCCATTTTAATCATGCTATCGACAATATATAGTTTAATGTATATAGTACAGTTAATTTATTGTTTTATAATCGAGCTACAGAAATAACATTTCCAGGCTTGAATTCAATATGGCAAGGGGAAAAAACAGCTAAAAACTAAATATGTAAAAGCCCATCTGAAGTATTCTGACTCACTCATTCTGGAAAAGAGCATCAGCGATGCCTAAAATATAAATGTAATGTCATGAAAATGACTGCGGCTTTGTGCAGCGACGTATAATAATGATGCTGGTTTACTTGAATATTAGAGTGAGTACACATTTATGACTTTTCCAGCTCTGTAAAAGTTCGTCTCTGACTACTTCTTTAGGTAGTGTTGCAGAAAACATCCACAATAGATCCAATAAAAGGGTGTCCTGGGATTCATCTGTACAGTGTCCCCAGCTGAGCATCTGGTTGTTATGTAAGACTGAGTGTGACACACATACACACACGTGAATATGCATGCACAAACACCATGCTCATACGCACACACAAGTGCCTCTGTGATATAATGAGACTCCGACTGAAGACACAAACAAGCTGTGGCAGCAGACAAACAACACTTTCTCACACGTCCCTCATCTCCTGTTCTCTCACATCACTCCATCTTTACTTCCTCTCATCACTCTGAAGAATGTATCAAACACGAACTCCCACAAAATAGAAGCTTCTTATTTCAGCCATTTCATGCGTCAGTGTCTTTGCGTGGTGTGCGGGTGCACCTATGCGTGGGCTTTTTGCAATGTGAAGTCATTTTTGGCTTTTCCTTATTTGTTCTAGGGCTAATTTAGGAACTTAGTCAGACTTGGATTTAGCATCAGTAAAAATGGATCAGGATGGACTTCATTAAACCCACTGGTGGGTTCTGGCAAATGTCTGTGTGTGGATGTGTGTGCGTAAGGAGTCAGTGAGTCTGCTGTATAACCCAGATCCCCAAAAAAAGCACAGAAGAATGTATGCAAGGGACAGGTAGGGCTGCAAGTAATGTTTATTTTTGTTATCGATTAATCTCTTAATTGTTTACTGATTAATAATTTTGTTTATGAAACATCAGAAAACTGTGAAAAATACCAAATTGCAAGTTCTCAGAGCCCCAAGTGATGCCTTCAAACTGCAAAAACAAAACAAAACAGCAAATTTCAGACAGTGAAACAAGAACATTTTTGGCATTCAATTATGAAACTTGTCGTTGACTTATTTTCTGTCAAGTAATAGATAATCGACTGATTGTTTCAGCACTAGACAGTCGCAGAACAGAAACAATGCAAAGAAAGGACAAGATGAAAGACACTCAGTTGCCAGTTTATTAGGTACACCTAGCTAAAAGTAACGCCGTCTAATGGATTGCATAATGGATGCATTTTTGTTGAAATTTTGGCCATTTTTGAGGTTGTAGTTTGGAGGCTGCTTTGGAATGGGTTATACTGACAGCTGTTTCTAATATTTTGTCCATCACATTTATATCATTGAGGGCACACTAAATATTAGAACCTGTCTAAAATAAACACTGAAGATTATAACCTTCATGAAGGTAGGATTCATTGCAGGACTGTTGTATTAGACTGCAATAGTTTTAGCTGTGAACCTAAATAAACTGGCAACTGAGTGTATATGCCTATAGCTTTTTGCATTGATTTTAACTTCAAAGTTAAAATTGGCAATAAAACTTCAAAGCAGCTGCATTTATGTTTCATTTATATGGATTATATCTGATTTTAAACAATGAAAATGTGCTCAATAGAGACAAACAATGGGGGAGCTTTTGTCTGTTTTCACCTGGTCAGTGTGCTCGTAAGGACAGTTCAGGTGGTCTTGTGTTTTGTGCACTTGTTTTAAGTGTGTATCATTTTAACAGCTCTAACTCCAAGTGTAAGCACCATTCAGAGGCAGATGGGCTCGTTAATGCAGTGATGTAGTTATGTAAGACCTGCTACTGCTGCTCCTGTCTGTCTATACTGCAGTACAGAGAGAGGGCGAAAATGTAAAAGAGAGCTTGTGAGTAAGTCGGTGCGTGTCTGCATGTGTCTGTTTGTGTGATTATGTATGTGCAGACACACATGTTTAGGTGTGTGTATAGGAACACTGTGGTGACAGATGGGGAGTGATGTGGTATATCAGGAGGAATTGACTTGTTGTCCTGGGTTTGATTAACTCTTCTCCCTCTTTAACCCATCTCTTTCAATTCCCCACATGCTGGGTAACAGCCAATAGAGGCTCTAAACACTTTACTGCACAAAGGTAGCAGGAAAGAGAGAGAGACAGAAAAGCAGAGAGCCTCAGAAGACAAGGGAACAAATGAAGAAGAAAGGTTATAAGGCAGTTTCTGTACATGCATCGGAGATTTGTTGCAGGGGTAGACAAAACAATGCAAATAATAAATGACAAATGACTTAACTAAGAAGTAACTCAAGCACAAACACTGCTTCAATGTGAATTAATCATATGAGGTTGAATGTCAATGTGAAGCATTTGTCAACTATAAAATAATTTTGATACGAGCATTTTAAATGCAAAATGTGGGCTCCATAGAGGCAGAATCAGTCCAAACTGCAAGTTCATTGGTCAAAAATAACACTGCTAGATTATTTAATATATCAATAAAGTACAGTCAAACATCATTAGCCAAACACAGAGACAGAGTCCTCCAAACTGAACAACAAAATACATTGTTTGTCATTGCTTTCCAGAAAGACCCATATGAGTGTTGCCTGATCTAACGCCCCTTTGGACAGGACCACATCATTATCAGTACTTTCCAAACATTGCATATCACCATTACAAAAATGATTTTATGACTTTTTTCTCATGAGAACAGTCTCAAGACACTGCCTTATCTCAGAGGAACAACAAGTGTCAGGTTGAAACTAACCAACAGGGATATGATGGACAGTATAGAGGGAGTTTGTAAATGCTAATTGGCATCCAAACTATTTAATCCCATCTTTCTGATGACTCAAAGTTTAAATTCTTTTGCATGAAGTGTTTCTGTTATTTTGTCTACCCCCTGTAAACACCAGGGTGAGGCTCAGATCCTGACTCAGATCCTATGCAACAACCTGCATGTTATAGCAGGGCTGCTGCAGTATGAGCCAGTTTCTGGAGGCATGTTAAATACCTTATACTATTTACTTATTTTTCTGTCTCTACAAGTTCTGTTTCCATGGTAATATCCAGAAATAAAATCTATTATGTAGGGTTGTTTATAATCAGGAGAAGAAGATGGACATCAAGAGCTTATCTAAAATAAAATCTGGAATAGGAGCTGTTTGCTACAATACAGTACATGCATGCAAACATGTTACAGAGAATGTGAGTGCCGCATATCAGAATAACTGGCATGTGGACTAGTAGAAGACGAGTTTAAAAAAAAAAAAGGAGGGCGGCCGAGTGAAGAAGGGGAAGAGAGAGGGAGTGAAAGGATGGACTGAGCCGTGTGATCTGCCGTGAGGAAAGCAGCAAGCACATACTGCTGAGAGCTGTGGACCCCAAACGCCTTATCGGAAACCAAAACAGCTATCAATTATTCAACAGGTACAGAGCAAACCAGCTACAGAGGAGAAGACATGGGAGGAGAGGAGATTTGAGGGGAGAGGGGGGATAGAGGAGATATATCCTGCATGTGAGTTAGACACAAAGGAGAATTTTTTGGTTTTTTTGGCAATGTGTTCAAAAATGTGTTTTATGGTGTGTGTTCATTGATAATGCAGCCATCGCTTTTTGACTATTGCATCAGCAACAATGAACAAATATGGGATTTTAAAGGTGGGGTAGGCGATTCTAATCCAATACACGTCTTTTTGCCAAATTCTGCGTACATCTCCTCATGGTTGGCTAGCTGTCTGTCGTTCTGTGTGTACTGAAAAAAAATCTAGTGTTTGTACACAGCTCTGGCTCTGTAAATGGGAAATAAACAAAGTGTCTTGGACCGAGCCAAATAACACCATTCCAGCCATGATTTGTGTGTCACGTAACGTTAAATGACCTGCCCACGGACATTCAGCTTACTTTCTAGTTTACCAAGATATGCTGTTGTTGCTATAGTAGCAGGAGAGTTGTTGCTATAGTAGCAGGAGAGTTGTGAGTATCGCTGTCTGGAGCTGGTTTGCTGGCTGGGAAACCGCCTCATCCTCTCTGGCTGTTAGCTTTGCAACAGCAAAAGTAGCAACAGTTTGCTAACCCACAACTTAGCTAAGCTAACTCACAACCTAGCTAACGTTAGTTACATTACCTGCTGTGTCGTTGTTCGCTCTATATCATGGTATTTGTCATGGTATTGGATTTCTCCAGAATCACATACTCCACCTTTAAGCCTAATGTCATTTAGTTGACAGTTACGTGCAGTTTGATTTTAATGGCTTTAGTGTAAAGGAATAATTCAACCTTTTGGGAAATACGCTTCATGGCTTTCTTTCTTGAGGTGAAAATATCAGTCATGTCAGTTCTGTCCAAAGTGAAAAAATGAGACTTATATCCTCTAAAACTCATAAGTTACATGTTGGATCAACTGCTAACCTTATAGCCGGATGGATGAACTGTTGTTTATTAAGAAATAGCTCAAACACATAACTCACCATACAGTCACAAATTGTAATTTTTACATTTCTATGTGTGTACGGGTTAAACAAACAGGATTCAACCTGTTATTTAGTGAGCTTTAGAGGTGTAGGTAGGTGTATTTTTTTTAACTTTGGACAGAGCCAGGCTAGCTGTTTCCCCCTGCCTCAAGCTTTAATGCTAAGCTAAGCTGCTCTAGCTCTGTAATCAATGCACAGACTGCTATCCATCTTCTCATCTCACTCTCAGAAAAAAAGCAAATACACCTATGTCTATTCCTTACATTGAACAGTTTATGGCTTATAAGATAAGACATGAATGATAGTGGTTCATTCACTTCAGTCAGCAAACAACGATGCTGCAGCAAGCCATGCAGACAGTTGGACAAACTGTCTCTCCCTCTTGAGACAGGAAAATACCAAAGTTCTTGGGCCAGAGAGGGAGAAAGTGAAAATCAGCCTGAAACACACACACACACACACACACACAATCAGCTCGCGTCAGCACAGTTTTCACTCGCCACTGGCTCTCTCTGTGCATTCCTTCATCCTCCAGGTGAAGTCTTTTTCCAAATAATCACTTTTTTTCTTCCTGTGTCCATCTTTCTGTCTATGTCTCACACTTTCTCTCGCTGCCTTTCTAATCTTTCTGCATGTCTGCATCCGCATCTGCTTGGTATACAGTATAACTCCTCTGGTCCTCCAGCTCTGACATTTCCACTAGCAATTCTTGAGGCTCACGTACAAACACACACACACACACTAACAAAATCCTTATGATCACGGTGTTCTTGCTATGTGTGATCACACGCATTTGTATCCCATTCATCCAAAATCTTTTTCACACTCATGTTTGCAGACACACCCATGCATCTCACTCTCTGTCTCATTGTATCACACACCCACACACACACACTACATGCACAACTAGCCCTAGCTGTTGCTAAGTGCACCTGCAATCAGAGGCCTCCGCAGGGCTCCTGTTAAGGAGTAATGTCTCATTTGATTGGTCACTCTATTCATACAGGACCTTCCTGCTGTGTGTGCAGTCAGCTCTCAAGGTGAACCGCAGAGATTCATAAGCAAATTAGTGCACCATATTTACCAACACTTCAGCAGTAACTTTACTGCAGCAGCAATTAAACAAGTAGTATGAGTCTAATTAGAGGGAATTGACGCATTAACTATTTCTACTTTGTTCATTTTGCTGTGCTAGCCTTATGGTTTTTACCACTTTTTTTTTTTTTGGTTTGAACAATGTAAAATTATGCAGAGTAATATTTCCTTTGCTATGGCTGGTTCCATTAATTTGCACCGTAACCTAGTGAAAAGTACTGAAAGTGAAAAACAGTGTGTTTGTACATAAAGATAAATGTGTGCTAGAGCTTTGTTTGGCAAGAAAGTTGGAATAAAACACCACAGGGCCATTTCATGCTCTGTACAGCATCATTTGTAGCACTTGGTGTTTGTTTATTTAGCATCAAAACAATTCGTGCTCATTAAGTGTTTCATTTTTAATTTAAATGTTTAATTTTTTTGCATTGTGTTTGTGAGAATTCACCAGTTTAGAAGCTCTGAGCTGTAAAACATCAGTCCCTGTAATTATTTTAACGTATTTCAACACGGTGTATCGATTGTAAATGCTACGCATGTTCCAGAAAATTGTTGTGCAACTTAATGATAAAATAGAATTCAGCAGGCAGACCACACTGAGCTCAGGATACAGCAGAAGAAAGACGGAGTCTGTGAGCGACCTTGGGATCAGGCGGGAGGAGCAGTTGCATAGGTCATTGATATGCACGGCCATCGCATGGACGCTCACTGTGTGTGGCGGTGTGTGTGGTGATGCGTTTCATCCTGTTCTCCACTGTGACTTGCATTAGAGATGTAATTGATTATCATATGAATTCCATTCCAGTCATCAAATCCCAAGATGATTTAGTTCTCTAATATAACATATCCACAGAATCCACACAAAGTACCACATTCCCTATATTGTGTCCCTCTGCCTAATCTGTAAAATCTGCCCACTGCCTCAGGATGGCAGCACTGCAAGAGCAAATTTGGATCTATCTCAGCACTCAATTATCCCACCATTTGGTGCTTCACGACCCGAATAAACATTTTGTCACTAATCCATATGTTATTATCATCCACCAAAGCTATCATAGATGCAAGTAAATACACACACAGCAACACAAAACAGCAACAGCAGCTTCTAATTGTTCGACTGTAGACTTGACAATGGCCTGCAGGCAAAATGTATGTGTGCCAACGCAACTGTCAGCTCAGAGAGAAAAAGTAAGGATGTGACATTAGTCTCTGTCTCTTATATACACTGTACGATACTATGTCTATAAGTGTTGATCAAATAAAATTCATCCTATGAGAAAGAAAATTTGAAGATGACAAATTATTTCAACCTAATTAGCATGAATGACTTATATACAGGTCAACATGTCTGCGTGAACAAACAGTTTGTACTGAAAATGTTTGGGTTGAATCAGGGCAAACAGCTCATTCGTTTAGGCTCAAGTTGAGCAGGAACTCCATAATTCTTCTGGAAAGTTTCATAATCAGGCCAGACTTTATTCACATTTGGGCCCAGAGAAAGCCATTGGCCCTCGAGCGAGGTTGAGTCTATAGTCTGAATGAACAGTGACTTGCAATTTTACCATCATATATTGATCAGTGAATTTAAGCACTGAGCTGAAGTTAGTTATATATTTATCATGGCTCAAGATAATATCACAGAACATTTCACTACTTCAGATATCAAATTTTCGTGGATTACAGTATATTCTTTAGCGGGAAACGAGAGGATGAGATTATATTAAAGGGACAGTTCAGCCCAAAATCAAAAATACATATTTTTCCTCTTACCTGTAGTGCTTTTTATCCATCTAGATTGTTTTTGTGTGAGATGTCGAGTTTTGGAGATATCGGCTTTAGCGGTGGCTGCATTTTTTGAATATAATAGAACTAGATGGCACTCGGCTTGTGGTGCTCCAAGCATAAAAAAAACATCATTTGAAAAACTCAACAGCAGAAATCATAACTCGGTTATTCAAGATAATCCGCAGATTTTTTGTGAGCAGGTTCATGTAGGAACTATTTTCTTTCTACCGATAGTTCCTACATGAAACTGCTCACAACAAGGTCTGTGGATTATCTTGAGTAACCGGGTCATGATTTCTGGAAAGAGACATTACTGTTGAGTTTTTTTAATATATTTTTTGGTGCTTTGAGCACCACAAGACCATCTCTATGGCCGATATCTCCAAAACTCGACAACTCACACCAAAACAATCTAAATGGATAAATGGCACTGCAGGTAAGAGGAAAAGTATGTATTTTGGGATGAACTGTCCCTTTAAGAAGTAATGAGAAAAAGAGACAGTGTTGTGCCTTCAGAAGTTAAAATTCACAACTCAAAAAGTAGAAGTTGTACTTATTCACGAGTGTTTAGACACATTTTATGACATTCATTCATTCATGAATTGTTTAGATCAGAGTTTGAAGGAGGGGCACCGGCCGTGAGGCAAAGATACTGCGTGAGGTGAAAGGGACAGGTGTGTCAAAATTCATACTCCTTTTCAGAGTCATAACTCCAAGTCCATCGTGAATAAACAGAAATAAAGAAAGACAGAAATCATAGAAAAGAGACACTGACTATAATTTGCCAGAACTTGCCTGAGAATCATTACGTTTTTACATTATCTTTGGTACCAAAGTAATCCAGTGATAGTTTTCTGTACATCGGTATATTGCAAACAAGAACTCCTTATAGCTAATTCTGCATACTTTTAATGGTGCCAATTTACCAAAATGTAAACAAATACAGGCTAAAAAAATAGGGGTGTATGTGAAGTGATTTTACAAACTGTATCAGCAAACAAATTTAATTCAAGTACAAATAATAGTTTTTGATGATTGCTCACAATCATTGTTCAATTCCAAGTTCCCTTTTATAAAATTCTTGACACAGCACAGCTCTATGTGGACCAAACCATAGATTATATTGTCATCACTTTAACTCAAAATGCATCCAACCAACATTTTCCAATTCTTGAAAGAAAACACTGTCTACTGAAATGCTTTCAAAGCCTTAAGGGCATTTTTCACAATTCTTTGACATTTTATTGACAAACTGATGAATCGAGAAAATAACCTACTAGATTAATCGAGACTGAAAATAATCATTAGTTGCAGGCCTATAGCGGAAAACTTAAACATCCTAATGCAATGCACTTTTACAGACTGTGACAGAGCACAATAATGCCTTTCATTTGTGCCTTTGTTAATAAAAGAGTTTTTCCTTTCATAGCAAATTTTAAGGTTCGGCATGTTTTTTGTTCACAAAGTGTCATTGTGTACGTGACTGTGAAAAACTGTAGATAAAACGAGAGAAAACTGAAGAGTGGGAGACAGAGGCAAAGTCAAGTAAGGGAAACAAATCCAGCTTCAAACAAGCTGGGAAACAAAGCTTCGGCAGCTACCCAAACCAGCTAGTAGCCAATCAGCCTGCCAGGCCTCTCTCCTCTCAGTCTGAGGCTGGCAGCAGGAACTGGCCAAGCAGAGAGATAGAGAAAGAACGAGAGACAGACAAAGAGAGAAAGAGAGAGGGAGTTTTCATTACACAAAAACACTTATCCTCTTTCTCCTCCCTCTCTCTCTCTGTTTTATCCCACTGCAGAGAGATACTGTGGGTAAAGGTGACAGACATAGATAACTGTATCTCAGGCAGACTGCACAATTACTCTGAATTTTATTATTGTTACTGACAGCCACATATTTGTAGGAGGAGATACAAAGCAAATGCATCAGCCATCACCACTGTGTTTGTATGTGTGTGTGTGTGTGTGTGTGTGTGTGTGTGTGTAGGTGGGTGGGTGGGTGCTATCCATCTGAAATTACAGGAAGATTAAAATTAAAGCTTGTCTCCCTCTAGCCAGCAAGCTCTCTGTGTCTCTCTTTTGCTCTGTCATACGCAGACATACACAATGACAGCACTAATCAGCCCTCTGTCAAGCCCATTAGGTCCCACCCTTAATGAGGAGATCACCCAGCTTGTGCCCTGACTCAGGTCAACCAAGTGAGCTAACAAATAATGATGTGCATGGATGTATGCGTGTTGTTTCCCTCATCTGCGTTGGGCTGCACTGAAATGACAAATGACAGACTTCCAGTGTCTCTATTAAAGAATGTTTTTCTATTATGTTCTCAGGGTTCAGTCAGCCTTGCGCTACACTCATCACAAAGCACTACCCTGACAATCTGCCATTCACTGGAGCCCCACTGTATCTTTTTGGGGGGGATTGGCAGATGAGTCACCACTCAAACACTTCTCTTTAAACTGTCTCTCTGTGTGTGGTGTGTTTGTGTGTGGTGTGTTTGTGTGTGTGTGTGAGAGAGAGAGAGAGAGAGAGAGAGAGTGTGTAATTTCATATTTTATATTATATTTTCAATTATGACCGAATAAGTGGTAGCCTATATTCAATTTATGATAAGGCTTTTTAGGATTTGTTAAAAGTGATGTTAATTGGACCTCCTCTTTGTCACACACGTGCACGTTCATGTACGCATGTATGCACAGAAAGGAGGGTGACAGTGAGATTTGAGCTTCCCCGTCAACACATACACAGGCAAGGTCATCCTGGTAAAAAAACTTAATACCTTTTCTCACCACAAAACAGCCGCGTGTCAGTAGATAGTAAACAGCAAGGTGTTGGGCGCGTGCTGTTATTCTCTTGTCTACTCCTCCACCGGGAGAGCCACCCTCTCCCTTAGTGCAGACACAAGTCAAAATATCCTGCTGTTGGTAGGCGCCTCATTCTGTCACGCCAATGTAACCACAAACGCACACAAGCGCGCGTACTCAAGCCATAGGCGCGCGCGAACACAAAGTGCCCAAACGGGTGAAACTTTTGTACCAAAAAGCACAATTGTCAACTTTTCCACCAACAATCTCATTCTCACGCGCTCTCTTTCTATTGCTCTCTCTCGCGCACACTGGCGCGCGCAGCAACAGCACCAGCCATCCTCGTGCAGGTAAGCCCTACAAACTGCAGTGCGGCAGCGGTTCTCTATTTTAAGAATAATTTTTACATGAAGTGGATAAATATTTAATTTCCTTTCCATTCCCGGCCGCCAGAGCGAATAAAATACGGCTGGTAAGTTGTTGAAGCAGCACCGAGAGGCGACACCATTTAGCCAAGAAAAACACTCCAAGAATTTGTACAAACTCACACACAAACACACACACACACACACACACACACATCGACACTAATACACAGGCCAGCCACACGCGCTCCACATCATCAGCAACAAAAACAAGTGAATTCCTATTTCTTTTACCTCGCCTAAACATATTGGCAGCGGCTGTTTGGACCGTCTAGTAGTGTCTTTGCTGGAGTAGCATCCTTGTGAGGGTCCACTCCTGTGCTGCTGTTGATTAAATTGCTTTTTTGATTCCCTTTGACCGCTGGCAGGGAAGCTGTCGTCTTGTCCCCTAGGTGGCTGTTGTTTTATCAAGTGAAGACAGTTGGAGGAGGAGGAGGAGAAGGAGGTGGTGGTGGTGGAGGAGGAGGAGGAGAAGGAGGTCGTCTGATGACCAAATTAAGGACGAAAATAAAAGGTCCGCCACCGGTAGAAACGAAGTTTTCCCGTCCGCAGTTGTTATGAAAAAGGTGAGGGGGAAAAAACACCTCGTCCCGTCCCAACACACTGTTTTAGTGATATTTCAACTCACCGCCATCTGGTGTTAATGAATGCATTCTGACTTCATTTGATGCCAGAATGTAAGAGAAATATGCTGTCAAGAGCGGATTGAAAACAGCCCCAAAACCAGAGGAAAGTTCCTTTATGTCTTCATCATCAGCCTCCTGTCAGGTTGCAGATCAGGTAGAGTCTAAAATGTGCTGTGTGTGGATCGTCAGTGTGAGTCAGTGCCGTCTACTGTCTCTGTTAGAGCTCCGAGGCAGCAGCTTCAATCCCCCTCCCACTGCGAGATGTGACTGATGAAAGCCAGAACAGCTCGCTCTCTCTCTCTCTCTCTCTCTAAATTCAAATGTGCTGTGCTTTATTCGCATGACAAGCAAACCGCCTATATGTTGATGAAGCAGTTATAGGTTCTCATTAAAATCCTCCTTGTATCACTTCTTGCAGACTCTCACTCTTCCACTCATGACCAAGTCTCTACGCTCTTGTATCTCCCTCAATTCAATTTCATTTTAACAATTCAGCATGCTTTATGGGCCTGAGTGATGCATAAACAATATTACCAAAGCTTCAATTATAATTCAATTACTCCCTTTCTCTTCTTCTGATCCCCCTCTTCTCTGTCTTGCTTTCACTCATTTACACTCATCCTCTGTCTCAATGTCTCAAATTCAAATTCAAAATTGCTTTAGTTGGCATGGCCATAATTAAATTAAGTACAGCATTGCCATAGCATGTTGTACAAGGTTTACTAGAATGCAAGTATAATAGATTTTACATACAAAACCTATGATCATCTCATAAAATACTATGCATTGTTATAGATCAAATTACCACAAAATAAAATGGTTAAAATTAGCCTCCTCTGCCAGATGTAACATTAAAATGCTACTCATATACTTTTCTGAAAGAAAGAACTTGGTTATTATGTCTTTATACAGGCTGTAGAGAAGCAGGAAGTGTTGTTCTGTCTCTACTTCTTGTTGTTGTGACTGTCTATTGTCTCTTGCCAGATTTGTCTGCGTCCATCAGTCTCAATGGACAGGTTATGGTCAATCTGAATTTACTTCATGTCTTTCTCAGTTTCTGGTCGCTCACAGTGCCCAGATGATATTGTCGCTGCCACTCTGTATTGTCTGTTCAGTGCTAAATAGCATTGAAGTTTACTTAGAATTTTTGCAGAAGTGGCTGATATACTTTTCTTTAATCTTTGGCTATAATTTGGTTGGTTCAGATTGCGTGATGTTTGTGTTCTCTCAATCATTTATATCCTGCACGTTTCCCATTTTTCTCCAGTTTTCATGTTCATAAATTTAATTAACTTTACTATAAAACTGCCAAAGCAATTAACCGCTGCTAACTCTAATTTGAATGATGTTGACACCTTGTATGGGTGAATGTGTATTTGTATGTATTTGAATGTTAAACTATAACAAAATCATTGCAATCATGTGAGGAGTCATGAAAGCGGAAACAAACAGGCAATTGTTCAGAGTAATTACAGTTTTTCTATGTTGCTCAAATGTTTTTGTCTTTGGTTGTGCATGCGCTGATATATTTAGCTGGCTCTGGGGAGGTTTTTCTCTCCCAGGAAGCTTCACATTTTGATTTGGTCAGAAGAGGAATCATTCTCTTTAAATTTCTGTTTTATTTTTGTGAAGAATTTGGTCCCTTTCTGTATCACATTTGCTACAGTGGAGCAGAAAATGTTTGCCTGTCATCTAATTTTGAGGACAGCACTGACGCATCCTGCCTTCTCTCAGCTGCCAGCTTTGTCTTTGTGTCGTACAGTCTTTATGCCCCCCGTCTGCCTGCTCTCGCTCACTTTGTGTTTGTCTCTGTTGTTGATGAGTGGTTTTATTGTGTTTAAATTGTGACATTAATGGTTTTAGAATCTAGCATCTATTCTTTCTCTCTCTGTTTACTTGTTTTCAACTCAGTTTTTCCCTTTCTCTGTTTCTTCAGAATTCAAAACTGTTCTCATATTAGTATATATTTTAACTGCATATTAGCTACAAACCATACATAAAACAATATAGCCTGAACAATTAGAAAGTGAATTGTCACTGTAGAACACAAAGTGGCAATTCAAGTAAACACGAAAATGAAATATGTGTGTGATGTGACTGTTGTGTGCATGTGCAGGATTGTGTGTTTGTTATGTGATTGAGTCTGGGAGTGGATGTATGTTGAGGTGGATGTACCTTTATATGTATATATATGAGTATGTAGGGGGAAGTGCCATTGCTGAAGTTCATCAGTTTATGTTAATTTCCTCATAAATTGACACTTTTACCTGGAATTAAACCTGCCGGTCCACTTCCTTCTTTGGACCGTCCATCAAGTCTTCTTGCCCACTTCATATTTAGATATGCATTGTCTTTTCTCAGACTGTATTCTAGCATGAGAGCAAAAAAGCAAGGAAAATTATGAAAACACAATGAGACAGTTCATACTGGTGTAGGACATGTAAGGGGTTTAGGAGTAAAATAGACCTACAGTTACCTCTATGATTATCTTTGAATCATACTGTGTGTTCAGCATCGAATCTGAAGTGAACAGTAAGGGCTAAGGGAAAATCTCACTTTCTCACACAACACTGACATATTATCACCTCATAAAGTTGTTACTGTGAACATGTTAGCAAACATTTGCCTTTTTACACATCCAGCAGATGTGGAGCAACATACTGTCAGCATTCCTTTTGAGCTGTGTTTCTGGCTACATGATAAATGTCAATCCAATATTCACTCTCCTTTCAGCACTGTGTTGGTCTCCACCTAAGAACTACAGAGAAAGATATCTGGCTTTTTAGCTGCTAAATTCTGCACTATGTTCACCAGCTAATTGTTAATTTTGTCTGTTGTTTGGCACTGGGCAGGTAAGTTAGCTGCCTGCTGTGGCTGGTAACCCTTTGACATTACACATAGTGTTTTGATCTATAGTTAATATAAAAACATTTATTAGTTCAGCTTTAAAGCACACTTTTCACACAGGTCTAAGCTAAAACCAACCGCAATTTACATTTAATGTAGCACCCCGATAACAGATATTCATTTATCAGCCTTGATCCCCAGTACCTGTGATCTCTCTGGCTTCTCATCAAGCTAACAAGCAAGGAGAATGTACCTTGTAAGCTGATGTTACAACAGAAAGCTAACATAAGATAATGCACAGTTAGCAAGTTACCATTGACACTAAAGTGGAGTGGATAGGAAAATCTCTGCTGTAAAACTCAGTGGTGTCACATTCTGCCTGTCTCCAGCCACACTCCCACTTCCCCAAATCCATTCATTGCTATTCTCTACCTGTCCACCAGATGACTTTTCCACCTGCCCCAGTCACCTGACTCACTCATCCACCTTCACCTTCGTAGATGTGCATCTGCCTTTAAGCCTGTATATACCTTCATTGTGGCAATAAATCATTGAATGGGACCAGTCTTTAACCATGCTAGTGGCTCTATGGATAGCAGTGTTGGTTGGTTAATCCACCACTTTTGTCCAGACTGAAATATCTCAACAACTATTAGATGGATTGCCATGAAATTTATAACTTCGTGGTCCCCAGAGGATGAATCCTAAAGAACACCATGAGGTTCACATTTGTAGCTTTGAGTGAAATATCTCAACAACTACTGAATGTTTTGCCATGAAGTTTGGTTCACACATTCATGTCCCCCTCAGGATGATTTGTAAGAACTTTTGTGATCCCTTAACCTTTCATGTAGCATCATCATCAGGTCAAAATTTCAATTTGTCCAGTACTTTGGTTTATGACTAGATACTTGAAAAACTAATGACATCCGCCTTAGCTGTGCTTAGTGCTAATTAGCTGTTGTTAGCATGCTAACATGCTAAACTAAGATGGTAAATATTATGTTAGCATTGTCATTGTGAAAATGTAGCTCAACGCACTGTTGTGCCTCAGTGAGGCCTCACAGAGGAGCTAGCAGGGCCGTAGAGTCTTGTTCCTGGACATCTGCTGATATATCTAACTGTAAATGCATTTAAAAACAACATAAAGGGGCTAATGGTAACAATGTACTGGATCAAAAATGATAGATAAAGCATCCACTCAACATTACCATAAATTAAGGACAAAACTAAGGACAAAAGAGAACTTTACACTGAGCAAAACTATTAAATTGAATATAACATCAGCTTTAGCTAGAAGTACAAATAATTGTTCAGAATGCAAACATGTTATTATTAAAATGAGTACTATTGTTCCTGTATCAAATGTGATTGGTTGATTTCCTCATACTTTTTCTATTTAAATGGGCCATGCACAAGCTTTCTTACAGTAAAGGCTATACACACCCACACAGGTGTTACCCTGGCTGCTTGGACCTCTAGTCAGGTGGAGGTTGGATGGAGCTTAAAGATCATATAAGGATAATTATGTGATGTCTGTCATCTCTGTGTCCTAATAGGAATGATAAAAGTGTAGGCTGGCCCACCCTAACAGGTGCAACAAAACTAACAGGAGAGTGAGGGAGATGTCAATCAACCACATTCTCGCACAATATTGAGAAGAGAGCTAATCAGGCAACATAAAGATCTGTGTGGGTGGAAGATGGGTTTGTAGATGACACTATCGAAGGGCATATAGTCCACAATAATTTCCTTCCCACAAGTTGAAGATGTGCCAGAGCCCCACACTCTCTTTTCTTCCCCTCCCTATCCCCTCTTTCCCCGAGTTTCTTGCTTTCTTTAATGTTTCTTTCCATTCCTCTGTGTTCTGTCTTTGTTGCCTCTGTCAGAGGTTGTGCATAATTTGTGATGGACATTCGCATGTATAAACATTATATTTTTATGATTGCTTAATATTCTTTATAAGTTTTATTTTATCTGCCGCTATTATGCAAGTTCCTATGTGAGGACTTTTATTTTGACGTGCTTCCACGAGCACGCACATTGGGTAACAGGAAATAGCGAGCTTATGGTGTAGCAAGCGCTTAACATGTTTTTGTTGCATCTGATTTGATCATCCTTCTAAACCCTGTCGAAA
This sequence comes from Siniperca chuatsi, assembly GCF_020085105.1. Taxonomy (NCBI): domain Eukaryota; kingdom Metazoa; phylum Chordata; class Actinopteri; order Centrarchiformes; family Sinipercidae; genus Siniperca; species Siniperca chuatsi. The sequence goes on from NC_058055.1 coordinate 15,927,721, forward strand.
GCGATGGCTGTAAGTTTATTTGGATCAGCCATCTGTTTAATATATGTTGCAAGAGTTTAAGTGACATAATCAAAGATGTTTATGTTTTTGGCGATCGGTGCTAACGTGATGTATTGATAATGCTTCTAACCCAAGTTAGCAATGTATCTATATACATATCACTTTTTGCACTGTTAATAAGCGTCATTTCATTTTGATTGTAATAATTTCTCCTTGTTTCTTTTATTTAATTTACAGTTTTACTCGGTTCAGTGGCTGTTGAGATTGCCTGTGTAAACCACACAATGGAATATTAAAGGAGCAAGGCGCTCATACCCTGGCTCTTGAACAGAGTTTGGCTTGCTGTTTATTTATATTTCACGCTTGGAAAGCAAAACATATGAAGAGAACAGTATAGTAAAAAGCCATGGATCAGCGGGTGCAAGAGGAATATGCAGATGCAAACATACAAACTGAAGAGAATGGAGGAAAAGAAAAAGCATCTTCAGAGGTCAGTTCTAAACGATCTTCATCTTCCTCCAAGTGTTCAGTTGCCAGCGCTGCTGCTAAAGCTAGAGCCTCTGCAGAAGCGGCTCGTGCCAAGATGGTGTTTGCAAAAAGACAGCTTGAAATGAAAAAGGAGAAAGCCAGGCTGGAACAGGAAAGAGCTATGGTGGAAGCGAGTTTAGAAGCGTTGGAAATTGAAAAGAAGCTGCAGCCACTCTGGCAGAAGCTGAAGCATTAGAGACAGCAGCAGCAGCAATGGAACGCGATGATGGTTGCAGTGAGAGAAGCACACTTTCATCACATGTGATTTCAATGAGAACAGAGGAATATGTAAAACACCAAACTCAGGTGAGCTCTGACTTTTCCACCCTACCTCTAAATATATCTTCAGCCGGTGTAAAGGAATCGACTCCACGTTTGATCAATACGTCTCAGAGCATGAGTGCTGCATATGACAGTGATACAGTTCATGAAAAGAGCAGAATATGTGATAGTACAGGTCTGCAGAGCACAAGATATCCAGATTACCTGTATAATCTGCCTCGTCCGATACCGAATACTGCATCTAAAGCATCTCAACGGCAAGACCCTGCTTCACAAAAGTATGCAGTCCATTCAGATACACAACATTTCTCTCAAAGCCAAGTTGAGCCTATGTTAGACTTTGCTAAATTCTTGCACGTAGAGAGCTTATCACCACAGGACTTACCAAGTTTGACGATAACCCAGAGAACTTTAGAGCCTGGGAGTCTTCATTTGTTAATGCCACACAAGACTTGCAGCTCTCAGCTGGCGAAGAGTTAGACTTATTAGTCAAGTGGCTGGGGAAGGAATCGTCAGATCACGTGAGAAGGATTCGAGCTGTATATGTTACTAATCCTCAAGCTGCTCTCCAACTTTCTTGGGTGAGACTTCAAGAATGTTATGCCACTCCAGAAGTGATAGAAAGTGCCTTATTTAAGCGACTGGATAATTTTCCACGTCTATCTCCGAAAGACAATGTGAAACTCAGGAGCTTGCAGACCTGCTCATGGAGATACTTGCAGCGAAAGGAGACACGCACTTAGCTGGACTAGCTTATCTCGATACCCCTCGTGGCATTAATCCTATAGTGGAGAAGTTACCAGGAAGTCTGCAGGAGAAATGGCTGTTCGCTGGCTCGCGTTTCAAGGAAGAGAACAAGGTCAGTTTTCCTCCATTCTCGTTCTTCACTCATTTTATTTGCAGTGAAGCTAAAACCAGGAATGATCCAAGTTTCAAGCTTTCAAGCAGTAGCCATACAGTCATCAGAAGTGAAAGACCGCTGTATAAATATGGTGCTAGCAGAGTTCCTGTGTCAGTACACAAGACAGATGTGTCTGATAATGATGAGTCAAATTCAGCAAACTTGTTGAAGTACTGCCCTATTCACAACAAATCACATCCCCTGACAAAATGCAGAGCCTTTAGGAAAAGATCATTGATTGAACGCAAGAACCTCCTGAAAGAACATAAAAGATGTTTCAAGTGTTGTTCTCGAATCATGTAGCCAGAGAATGTCTCGCGATCCTCAAATGTGTCGAGTGTGATTCTGATAGACATTGCACAGTCATGCATCCAGACATAGCTCCGCCTCGCTCAACACCTCAGATGCAAGAACCAGACACAGAACAGCAGGACAATGCTACCCTAGAGGTAACTTCAAAGTGTACAGAAGTTTGTGGAGAACATGCTCCAATGCGATCCTGTGCGAAAATGTGCTTGGTGCGTGTATTTCCTCATGAGCAACGGGAACGAGCTATTAAGGTGTATGCCATAATTGATGACCAGAGCAACCGCTCGCTGGCCAAAGGAGAGTTCTTTGAGCTGTTTGAAATTCAGAGTGACCCCTCTCCATATTTGCTGAGAACATGTGCTGGTTCCATAGAAACGTCAGGAAGGAAAGCAGTCGGCTTCCAAATAGAGACACTGGATGGTAAAACATGTCTAGATCTCCCACCATTGATTGAGTGTAACGAGATAATGAGCAATAGATGTGAAATACCTACACCAGAGGTAGCCCTTGCTCATTCACACTTGAAGCGTGTGGCACAGTTCATCCCGAAGTTAGATCCTGATGCTCAGATCTTAATATTGTTGGGAAGAGACATGATCCGTGTACACAAAGCAAGACAACAAATCAATGGGCCTCACAATGCACCCTTTGCTCAGCGATTAGATTTAGGCTGGGTGATTGTAGGTGATGTCTGCATTGACAAAGCTCATAAGCCGATGGTGAGTGTCTATAAAACTAACATCCTAGAGAATGGTCGCCCATCTCTTCTCACTCCATGCCAAAGCCACATCAAAGTGAAAGAGAAATTGTGCCATGGCGGGGAGCATAAGTCTGTTGTTTTTCCCCATTCGTTCAATCACGCCACTCATTGCATGCTAGTCGAAGATGAACTTGGGCTCAAAGTATTTGAGAGAACCAAAAATGATAACAAACCTGCCATGTCCTTCGAGGATGAGAACTTCTTGAAGATCATGCAAGCAGAGTTCCACCAAGATGAACAGAAAAACTGGGTCGCTCCTTTGCCGTTCAAGTCACCCAGACCATTACTGCCAAATAATCGTGAACATGCTTTGTCTCGTCTTAATTCTTTGCGACGCACGCTGAGTAGAAACCCTGAGATGAAGGAACAGTTTTCTGCCTTCATGGAGAAGCTCTTCCAGAACCATCATGCGGAAAGAGGAACACCTATTCACGAGGATGAAGAATGTTGGTACTTACCCATCTTCGGAGTGTATCATCCGCAAAAACCAGGACAGATTCGAGTGGTGTTTGATTCCAGCGCACAACACCACGGTATTTCTCTGAACAATGTGCTCCTCTCAGGCCCTGACCTGAACAACTCCCTATTGGGTGTGCTGCTGCACGGTTCAGGAAAGATCTTGTTGCAATTATGGCAGACATCCAACAGATGTTCTATGGTTTCCTGGTGAAAGAACACCACAGAAACTATTTGCGATTTCTCTGGTACAGCAACAACGACTTGAACAAGGAAGTGGTAGAATACCGTATGAGGGTACATGTGTTCGGGAACAGCCCTTCGCCAGCAGTAGCGATATACGGTCTGCGGTTAGCTGCACAGCAAGGTGAGCAAGAGTATGGTGCTGATACTTTGCACTTTGTCAACAGACATTTCTACGTGGACGACGGGCTGATGTCCTTTCCCACAGAAGTCAAAGCAATTGACTTGCTCAAAGCGCTCCAAGAATCACTTTCCAAGTCGAACCTCAAGCTCCACAAAATAGCCTCAAACAGTTTCGAGGTGATGCAAGCGTTCCCACCAGAAGATCTCGCTTCCGACCTTCAAGATCTGAATTTTGGAAATGAGAGTTGGCCCACACAAAGAAGCCTGGGTTTATACTGGGATATAAAAACTGATACTTTCACTTTCAAAGTCGCAGCTAATGACCAGCCCTACACTCATCGTGGAGTACTCTCTGTCGTGAATAGCCTCTTTGACCCTTTGGGCTTTGTGGCACCAGTGACAATCCAGGGCAGAGCACTGGTACGTGAGCTGACCAAAGGAGTACATAACTGGGACGAGGTCCTTCTTGAAGAGAAGAGAAGCCAGTGGGAAGAATGGAAAACCTCACTTCAAAAGCTAAGTGACCTTCATATCACGCATTTTTATCGCACACCATTCGCTCTCCAACACATCATACACTGAGTTGTGTGTCTTTTCAGACGCCTCAAGCTGGGCCATAGGGGCAGTGGCTTACCTCCGAGCTCAGACTGATAAAGGCGAGGTCAAAGTGGGATTTGTGTTGGGCAAGGCAAAGCTCTCACCACGTCCCGAGCCTTCTATCCCTCGCCTGGAGCTGTGTGGAGCAGTGCTGGCTGTAGAGATGGCTGAACACATTCTCGACGAGCTAGACCATAAGCCTAATGCAGTGAAATTCTACTGCGACAGCAAAGTGGTCCTGGGATATATCTACAATCAGTCCAGACGTTTTTTCGTTTATGTGCACAACCGTGTTCAGCGGATACGTCAGTCAACTTCTCCAGAACAGTGGAGTTATGTGCCTACAGTTCAGAATCCAGCTGACCTGGCGACAAGATCTGTGAGTGCATCAGGGCTAAATGACACTATATGGTTCACAGGACCCAGCTTCCTCTACGAACCGCCCCAAGTGCAACAGTGTGAGTTCTTGAACTGATGAATCCTGAGATGGATGCAGAAGTCAGACCTTGTGTAGCTAAGCTTCACTACTCGCAGAGAGAGAAGCCTCTTCTCAGAACGTTTTCAGCGCTTTTCTATCTGGGAATCTTTGGTAAGAGCTGTTTCCTCTCTGATTCATCAAGCACGTTCTCACATGTCAAGTTCAGTCAGCACATGCCATACGTGCAGAGGATGGCATCAGTGCAGCGAAAGCGCATACACCCAAGAACAGACAGCAGCAAAGAGACTAATACTTCTACATGTCCAAAGAGACCTATATCCAGAGGAGTATTCTGCTCTGCAGAAGGATCAACAAGTTTCCCGTTCAAGCACGCTGTGGAATCTCGACCCCTACATCGATGACGGTCTCTTGAGGGTTGGAGGACGTCTGAAACACTCTTCTCTTGAGTCAGAGGTGAAAAATCCCATCATCCTCCCAAAGCAAAGTCATGTCGCCAAGCTGTTGGTGAATCACTACCACTCCAAAGTGCACCATCAAGGCAGACTATTCACAGAAGGAGCAATCCGACTGGCTGGCTTGTGGATTGTAGGAGGGAAAAGACTGATAAACTCCATCCTTCAGGATTGTGTGACGTGCCGCAGACTTAGAGGAAAACTGGAAGTTCAAAAGATGGCAGATCTTCCGCCTGAACGCCTCAGTACATCTCCTCCATTTACATACGTGGGGTTAGATGTTTTTGGTCCATGGACAGTTGTCACTCGGCGCACCAGAGGTGGTGTGGCTGAAAACAAGAGGTGGGCTATACTCTTCACGTGTATGAGTACAAGAGCAGTACACATAGAAGTCATTGAGTCTATGAACACTGTCAGCTGCATTAACGCTCTGCGAAGGTTTTTTTGCTGTGAGGGGACCAGCAAAGCAGCTCAGATCGGACAGAGGACCAACTTTGTCGGAGCTAGCCAAGAACTAGGCATGCAGCCAACAAAGGAAAACCAGACTAGTCTTCTGAAATACCTCCATGAGAATGGCTGTACGTGGGAATTCAATCCTCCACACGCCTCCCACATGGGAGGAGCATGGGAACGCATGATCGGGCGTAACCCGCAAGATTCTAGACGGTATGCTGTTGCAGAAGAAACATGCTCACTTGACTCATGAGGTACTTTGCACCTTGATGGCAGAGGTGTCAGCAATCATAAATGCTAGGCCTCTGGTTCCTGTCTCATCGGATCCATATTCTCCATGCATACTCACTCCTGCAATGCTTTTAACCCAAAAGCCAGGAGTACCCACCCAAAGTGAGACCTATGCTGAAAAAGACCTCCTGAGATGTCAGTGGAGGCGAGTGCAGGCATTGGCCAACGAGTTCTGGAGCCGGTGGCGAAAAGAATACATCAGTACACTCCAACCCCGACGCAAGTGGCATGAGAATCAACGAAACCTGCATGTTGGAGATGTTGTGCTGTTGAAGCAAGCCCAGTCCTCAAGGAACGATTGGCCTTTGGGCTTAATCACATCCGTCTTCCCAAGCAGTGACGGAAGGGTCCGCAAGGTAGAGGTTAAGACAATCTTAAGTGGTAATGTGAAAACATTCCTACGACCAATTTCTGATTTGATCTTACTGCTAGCTAAAGACGACTAAGTAAAACTAAAAACAGACTATTATAATGGCAGTAATAATGCCAGGCGGGGAGTGTTCTGTCTTTGTTGCCTCTGTCAGAGGTTGTGCATAATTTGTGATGGACATTCGCATGTATAAACATTATATTTTTATGATTGCTTAATATTCTTTATAAGTTTTATTTTATCTGCCGCTATTATGCAAGTTCCTATGTGAGGACTTTTATTTTGACGTGCTTCCACGAGCACCGCACATTGGGTAACAGGAAATAGCGAGCTTATGGTGTAGCAAACGCTTAACATGTTTTGTTGCATCTGATTTGATCATCCTTCTAAACCCTGTCGAAAGCGATGGCTGTAAGTTTATTTGGATCAGCCATCTGTTTAATATATGTTGCAAGAGTTTAACGTGACATAATCAAAGATGTTTATGTTTTTGGCGATCGGTGCTAACGTGATGTATTGATAATGCTTCTAACCCAAGTTAGCAATGTATCTATATACATATCACTTTTGCACTGTTAATAAGCGTCATTTCATTTTGATTGTAATAATTTCTCCTTGTTTCTTTTATTTAATTTACAGTTTTACTCGGTTCAGTGGCTGTTGAGATTGCCTGTGTAAACCACACAATGGAATATTAAAGGAGCAAGGCGCTCATACCCTGGCTCTTGAACAGAGTTTGGCTTGCTGTTTATTTATATTTCACGCTTGGAAAGCAAAACATATGAAGAGAACAGTATACTCTGTATCTCATCTGTTTCTCTTGATCTTTCCAACCCATTTCTCTTTCCAATTCCCTCCCCCCTCGTTCTCAGACTTTAAGTTGATTCGGAAATCACGTTTCTACGTGTGGAGTTCAGCTGTTGGATGTCTGTGTCCCATATTTAATCAAAACAGACTTCCTTTGGAGGGATTTGGCCAAAATTAACATGAAGTTTCCCTATACTGCAATATGATATAGGAATAATACTATAGCAGATTTTAAACATACATCTTTATTATCAGTATGAACTGCCACAGGAATAATATCTGCTCCTAAATGCAGATCATGAGTGTTAATTCAACTCTTTGATATAAAAATAAACACTTCAATTCAGCTCTAAATGGACGAACAACTCTCCAATCAACAAAAAATAATTGTTACAGAAAAAAATAATACTAGCAAATTTGCTGTTTTGTTCTCGTTTGCGCTTGCTGCAGAATGAATTGATTGCATTTAATGAAACAACCGGAAAATTTAGGGGGAAATTAATCTTGAGTCCAGATCAAGAGACCCTCAGCTTTTCATATTTTGAGCTTGAAATATTCCACAAGCAAGTATTTATTAGTGTACAAGAAGAGGAATATATATAATTTTTGTGTAGTGTTGCAGTCAATTCTCCACTGCTCCAGTCAATTCTCAAACCTTATTAAGCCGGGGCTCTGTTTATTTTATAGCTCTCATGATTTGTTGTTTCTTTGAACAGTTTAAATTTACCACTATTGTAAATGGCAGGTTAAAGCATGCAAGAGTATTATAAGCACTCTAGTATAAAATATGGGTCAATATGTAAAGCAAAGATCCACATAATACATTTATATTTATTATGCTGCAGTATTGATTGTATAAGTGGCCTAATAAAATATGTTCTGTGTTCCTCTATAATTCTAATACATCTCTGGAATAATTTTAGCATTATATGGTCATAAAAAAAGACTGATTGTGTGTAAAATCAAACTCCCATGTGTCCAGGTTATAATGCTATACAAGTTCAGCAGCTCACCATGTGCCAATGGGAAAGGGAAAGTGATTTGTATGGGCACTGGATACTTGGCTTAATACATCAATTTTATACTTGAAAGTGATGTGCTTTTGGGCCCTATTAGAATAAATGTGCATATTTTAATGAAATTAAGATGATGACAGATTTTTAAGATTTACTTGAGTAAAGCAATATCTAATGTCTGATATTCAGTCTCACTGGTAGTGGTAGTCTCACTGTAATATGTCATTCAAATGTCTCCAGCAATCCTCTTAATTGTGTGAAAAGTTGTCCATAGATGTTTGAGACCTGGGGTAGGATGCATCTGAGGATTGGAATATCAGAAATGTAGTCAGAGAGTTAGAGTTAGTACATTTAGGATGATTAAATTTGAAATTAAATATGAATACGGTAGACTAGTAATATGCCTGAGATGAGAATGTGATGGGCAGGTTTGGTCTTCAGGACAGGAACGCAGAAGGACAGAAGGTGGTAGACTTTGCAAAGAGGATGGAAATGGCTGTAGTGAACACTTTCTTCCAGAAGAGGCAGGAACATAAGGTGACATATAAGAGCGGAGGTAGAAGCACTCAGGTGGACTACATCTTGTGTAGACGTTGTAATCTGAAAGAGACCAGTGACTGTGAAGTAGTGGTAGGGGAGAGTGTAGCCAGACAACACAGGATGGTAGTGTGTAAAATGACTCTGGTGGTGAGGAAGATGAAGAGGACAAAGGCAGAGCAGAGGACGAAGTGGTGAAAGTTGAAAAAGGAAGAATGTTGTGTAGTTTTCAGGGAGGAGCTGAGACAGACTCTGGGCGGTCAGGAAGTGCTCCCAGATGACTGGACCACTACAGCTAATGTGATCAGGGAGACAGGTAGGAGGGTACTCGGTGTGTCATCTGGAAAGAGGAAAGTGGACAAGGAGACTTGGTGGTGGAACGAGGAAGTTCAGGAGTGTATACAGAGAAAGAGGTTAGCTAAGAAGAAGTGGGACACTGAGAGGACTGAAGAGAGTAGACAGGAGTACAGGGAGACGCAGCGTAAGGTGAAGGTAGAGGTGGCAAAGGCCAAACAAAGAGCATATGAGGACTTTTATGCTAGGTTGGACACTAAAGAGGGAGAGGTGGATTTGTACAGGTTGGCCAGACAAAGAGATAGAGATGGGAAGGATGTGCAGCAGGTTAGGGTGATTAAAGATAAGGATGGAAATGTATTGACAGGTGCCAGGAGTGTGATGGGAAGATGGAAGGAGTACTTTGAAGAGTTGATGAATGAGGAAAATGAAAGGGAGCTAAGAGTAGAAGAGGTGACTGGTGTGGAGCAGGAAGTATCAAAGATTAGCAAGAGTGAAGTGAGGAGGACGTTGAAGAGGATGAAGAGTGGAAAGGCAGTTGGTCCTGATGGCATACCTGTGGAGGTATGGTGGAGGTGGAAGTGTCTAGGAGAGGTGGCAGTAGAGTTTCTGACTAGTTTGTTTAACAAGATCTTGGAGAGTGAGAGGATGCCCGAGGAATGGAGGAGAAGTGTACTGGTGCCAATTTTTAAGAACAAGGGAGATGTGCAGAGCTGTGGCAACTACAGAAGAATAAAGCTGATGAGCCATACAATGAAGTTGTGGGAAAGAGTAGTGGAAGCTGGGCTAAGGGCAGAGGTGAGCATTTGTGAGCAGCAATATGGTTTCATGCCTAGAAAGAGTACAACAGATGCAGTATTTGCTTTGAGGATGCTGATGGAGAAGTACCGAGAAGGTCATAGGGAGTTGCATTGTGTCTTCGTAGATTTAAAGAAAGCGTATAACAGGGTGCCGAGAGAGGAGCTGTGGTATTGTATGAGGAAGTCTATAGTGGCAGAGAAGTATGTTAGAGTGGTGCAGGACATGTATGAGAGCTGTAAGACCATGGTGAGGTCTGCAGGTGTGACAGAGGAGTTCAAGGTGGAGGTGGGTCTGCATCAAGGATCGGCTCTGAGCCCCTTCTGGTGATGGACAGGCTGACAGATGAGGTTAGACAGGAATCTCCATGGACTATGATGTTTGCGGATGACATTGTGATTTGTAGTGAGAGCAGGGAGCAGGTAGAGGAAAATCTAGAGAGAGGGAGGTCTGCTCTGGAAAACAGAGGAATGAAGCTTAGCCGCAGTAAGACAGTATACATGTGCGTCAATGAGAGAGACCCAGGTGGAACGGTGAGGTTACAGGGAGCAGAAGTGAAGAAGGTGCAGGACTTTAAGTACTTAGGGTCAACGGTTCAGAGCAATGGAGACTGTGGAAAAGAGGTGAAGAGGCGAGTGCAAGCAGGTTGGAACGGGTGGAGAAAAGTGTCAGGTGTGTTGTGTGATAAAAGAGTATCAGCAAGAATGAAAGGAAAGGTGTTCAAAACGGTGGTGAGACCAGCGATGTTGTACAGCTTAGAGACAGTGGCACTGAAGAAAAGACAAGAGGCAGAGCTGGAGGTAGCAGAGCTTAAGATGTTGAGTTTCTCTTTGGGAGTGACGAGGATGGACAGGATCAGGAATGAGTACATCAGAGGGACAGCTCATGTTAGATGTTTTGGAGATAAAGTCAGAGAGGCCAAATTGAGGTGGTTTGGACATGTTCAGAGGAGAGAATGTGAATATATTGGTAGAAGGATGCTGAGGTTGGAGCTGCCAGGCAGGAGGTCTAGAGGAAGACCAAAGAGGAGATTTATGGATGTAGTGAGGACATGAAGTTAATTGGTGTGAGTGAAGAGGATGCAGAGGACAGGGTTAGATGGAGGCACATGATTCGCTGTGGCGACCCCTGAAAGGGAACAGACGAAAGGAAAAGAAGAAGAGACTAGTAATATACCTATGATGCATAGTATTTTACACTTAAAGGGAAACTCCACGATTTTATCAAAGTGTGTTTACAGGTCTTGAAGAGTACTACTAAATATGTTAAAAAAAAATGTATAACGCATTTTGTGGCTGATAAATTGCCCCAAGTAATTGAGTGAGTCACTTGAATCAGCGTCAGTTGGGGCTGAAGTTTGGAAATGAAAAAAATCTGGGGGTGTGGACCAGACCTCTGTAGCCCGCTCCTCATCTCTGCTTGAGGCTAGCGGCTCCAGGTTACATTAGCTACTCCTAGCATAACACGTCTGAATCTCTGACCAAACTGTCACTGGTCGAATTGCATCGTGGGTAATGTAGGCATTATTAATAAAGTTGTAATAATAATAATAATAATAATAGGAATGATAGTAATAATAATAATAATGATAATAATAGTAATAAGACTAATAATAACAATTGTAGAAGCAGTTATCGAGCAGGAACACGGGGGCAGCAGGTGGCCCACAATCACCGATCCAGACTCTGCAGCTCCGGAGGCAGAAATACCTCCTGAAAGCGACAGAAGAGAGGAGAGAAACGAGAAAGCACAAAACTACGAGAGAGAGAAGATGTTGAGTTAGTAACATGCACTAATGGGATAAAAATGCATACAGATGGAGAAGGAGAGGAGGACAGAGGAGCTCAGTGCATCATGGGAAGTCTCCAGATTGTTGGAACGCCATTTCCTTTAAGTTTTCGCGATATTTGCTTTAATTTGTTGGTTTGGGGGTTATACCATGGAGCTAACCTTCTTTGTTTTATTATGTTCTTTTTTAGAGGGGCAATAGAATCAACTGTTGTTCGCAGTGAGCCTGCAGCACTATCAACAAGATGGTCAATTTGGGAGGGGCTGAAATTAGCATAGGAGTCCTCAGTTGTATTGAGACAGCATTGAGTTAAATGCAGAATTGGTTCCTTGAAATTAGCTACAGCACTATCAGATAGACATCTAGAGTAGGAGTTTTTGCCTAATGATGTGTAGTCCAGTCATAGGATTTCAAATGTTATTAGATAATGGTCTGATAATGAAGGATTCTGTGGAAACACACAGAAACGCCGTATACCAGAACAAAGTCGAGGGTAGGGAAAAAACAGTGAGTGGGTTTATGTACACTGTGACAAAAGCCAATCGAATCTAATAATGAGATAAACGCAGTACTAAGGCTATCATTTTCAACATCCACATGAATATTGAATATTACCTACAATAATTACTTTATCTGTTTTAAGGACTAAACTTGATAAAAACTTTGAGAATTCAGATAAAAATTCAGAATAAGGACCAGGAGTCTGGTACACTATAACAAATAGAATTGACTGTCGTCTTTTCCAGGTTGACTGGGAAAGACTAAGAACAAGGCTTTCGAATGAGTTATAATTTAGTTTAGGTTTAGGGCTGATTAATAGGTATGAGTCGAAGATGGCTATAACTCCACCTCCTCGGTCAGGGGCCTCGAGGAATGTGAGTATTAATATGACTGGGTGGAGTAGATTAATTTAGGCTAACATATTCTTCATGACCCAGACAGGTTTCAGAATAACAAAGAAGAACAAAATAAGTCAATATGATACTCTGATATTAAATCGTTCACTAGTACAGCTTTAGATGACAGAGATCCAATATTTAAGACTCCACATTTAATTCTGCTATTTCAGCTGTGGTAATTTTGTTTAGGTTTTTATGTATAACTCCTCTTCTGTTAACTTTTGATTTTAGTAATTTAAGTGGTCGCGGGGCAGAAACCGTCACCAAGGAGTTTTGGGTGGGTAACTGCTCTGGAAGCACAGAGAAGCGTGAAGGACTGCAACTCTGCCTCCTGGTCTCTACTCTGAGTTGTCATGATTTTGGTCCACTAATAAACTCGGCCAGATTTCTAGATATGAGAGCTGCTCCTTTCAAAGTGGGATAAATGCCGTCTCTCCTAATCAGACCAGGTCTTCCCTAGAAAGTCTGCCAATTATCTACAAAGCCCACATCGTTTGCTGGACACCACCTCGACAGCCAATGAAGACATGCGGCTAAACATGTCACATCACTGGTCAGGTTTGGCATGTGAGATGGGCCAAATGTTTGGTATGACACGAAAATAAAAACTAACTAACTGACCAACTGTCTGTCCAAATAGTCTGTGGAAATGCATCAAATAGGCCAGTGAGATCATTTTAAAGTCCCCCTCCACTGTTTGAACTTCACAATGCAGAATGATGTATGTGCTAGGTTTGACACTAGAAGGCTGTTTTCACATTCATCTGCTGAGGGGGGAAAGTTTCTCTGTGCTCACCTTAAATCTCAGTTTAACACGTATGAGCATGATTTTGTAACTAGTTTTGAAGCCAATCCTTGTCCAATATGCAACTTACAGTTGTGTACAGTGTGATTCGGAAACTTGAAGTCTCCAGTGCACAAACACATGGAATAGACTTTTCAGTGAAGTAGGAGACATCTTGTGTCCAGTAGTTAAACTTTTGAAATGAACAATATTTACATATTCATAGAGTCTAAATTTTTCAATGATGGAGAAGAAGTAGATTTAATTTTAAGAATTTTAACCATATCAGACACTAATTGTTATTCAAAGCATAGAGTTTTTAAATGTCTTAAAACATGTCTGGAGGGGATCTTTAAACATCCACTTCTTGGTACCTGACAGTTGAGCATCAACCTGTCAAAGAAGTGCTTCTCATATAAAAATAAACAGATCATCTCATCCATTTATTCATAACATCCACACCTCCTGTCGACAGCTATTTTCTATCAAAATAAGATCTGCAGTTATGCAACATTATAAAGTGAATTAATTATCTCCAAACCAGGTCTCACTCCTGCGTGTGAAATCTTCTGGCCAACTGTGGTCTTTTTCATGGTTCTAATGTCAACACCGGTCACCCACCATCTGTCCATCCATTCTAACTCATCTGCCAAATGTTGTTTAGTATTATCTACTTACTGGTAACTTTGGAAGGTAACCAGCCATTGTTTGGGGATTGTATTCATGATTAAAACTGGTTGTTGGGTGGAACAATCAAAATCCTAAGTAAATACCAGGAAATATCAGGCTCTGTAACACATGCTGATCACACAAGTCTTTTTATATATTCTCTGCGAGAGAAATGTGGCCTTTTGCTCACGAACTTTAGCAGTTGCTTATAGTGATAAAGTGTTGTATTATAGAGGTGAAAGGGGTCATCGGGGATCCTGTTTCAGATTTCAATCAATTTCAACAAGTCTCTCCATTTGTCCGTCTCACATTAGCTTCCTTTCTCTTCCGATTCTACTAATAGGCAATTTGTTGTTGTTGTATCTATCTATCTATCTATCTATCTATCTATCTATCTATCTATCTATCTATCTATCTATCTATCTATCTATCTATCTATCTATCTATCTATCTATCTATCTATCTATCTATCTATCTATCTATCTATCTATCTATCTATCTATCTATTAATCTAATCTAGAGAGAGAGATTAGTTAATATAAGATTATGTGCCCTGCTCAGTCCTTTTTTCCAGCATGTTATCTGAGTCCTGTCTTCTGGATTCGTTTAATTACAAACATATTTTTTCTTTTGCCCTCCCATGCATCTTTCCAGCATCCCATCATCTGCTATAAATTACTTACTTCCCTTCTTGTTATCTGCTCTTGTGAGGCTAATTTCTTTCTTAACCAGATGAGCTGTGCCTGTTTTCAGTAAATGCTGTGTTAGTCTCACCTCTCAGAAATGCAACACAGAGACATTAATAACTCCTCTCTGTCTTGCTCTCTTGCTCACCTTGCAAGGATAGGTCATTTGCAGAGATGATGGACAGGTGATCTGTGCCGGGCTGCTGTGACCTCTATAACCTTTTAGTGACCTTTCACGACCTTCTGACCAGCCGATTAGTGTCCACCCCGTCCCTCTCTGATTAGCCTGAAAATTGGAGCTATTTGGACGACCTTTTCAGCTGAAAGGTCCACTCCCTACTCTGCTTTCCCTCGTCATACACTCGTGCTTCTTTTCCACTACCTTCATGTAGCAGTGCTCAACCACACACACACATAAAATCCAACACTCCACCTCAAGCAGCCCATCTCTGATCTCCCCTTTTTGCTTCTGAAGGGTAACATGATGAGGCTTATCGACCACCATGTTGTTAACCACAGCAAATTTGTAGTTGTATTCGCCTACATTTCACTGTGTCCTCACTGTGGACTCCGGCCTGAGCATGTTTTTCAATTACTCTTCAGTTCCTGTAGCTGCTCTCACTTCATACGAACTCCTTCTTTTTTTTACTACAGTATGTCTTTCCTTGTTTCTCTCGTATTGCTGACCGTGAAAACTACAATTCCAGCTACATTATAAAACCAGTAATTCCAGACCACAAAGAGGCAGTGAGTCACTTTGTGAGGCAAAGTGACTCACTGCAAAAAGGGGAAATGGAGACTGAGCATTTGTACCAAACAGATGAAAAGAACGGACAGTCAGACAATATTAAAAGACCACCAACAGCACTCACAATGCAGGTTCGTCCTCTGAGGTCAATCGACAGCTCAGTTGGACTTAATTTCATGTGGGAACAATGCCACAGCTGCAGATGGAACTGTTCAATAGATTATATAAAGCGGTTACTATAGACTAGATTGTAAACCGTCAGCAGTACCTGCCCACACTGCATTTATTCCTCTGAGACTCACCCCAAATGAAGGAGTTATTTTATCTCCCCAATCCATATCTTTCACTTGTCCTATCGTTTATCTTTCTCTCCCTGTTGTATTTTATCGCTGTCTATCTTGTTTTACAGGGTTTGGGGAAATGAGATACAGAGAGAAAGAGAGAGAGTGAGAGAGTGTGAGTTAGAGAGGAAGACAAAGTGGTGTGTTTACTGTGGAGTTTCGCTCCAATACGCATCTGTTGGTCCCTGTGGGAGAGCCCATTGGCCTTCACCTTGAGGTGTGCACGTACAAACATGCTCCTGTTTACACAGTGAAACATACACAAGTGATTTAAGTGGCTGTAGAAGACAAATGGAGTCATACACATTGTAAACCTAAATCTAAATAAAACATCCATTATTATTTCTTTAATTAACATTGAATTGTTCCTTAAAGCGAGCGTAATCGATATTTATACAATACAAATGTATCAATTGACAATGTGAAAACAATGTGACAATGTGAAAGGGGTCACTTGTAGTGGTGAACCTAGAGAATTATCAGCTGAATTTGAAGTTCCCTTGGCTTTACGGAGCTTTATTGCGAGTTTCAGCTCATTGTTTAGTTTTCCAGCCCGCTATTTTGCTGTTTTGGTTCACTCTCACAGATCTCGTAGTGTCATTTTCAGCCACAGCAGACAGCAGTTTTCAGAGAAAAAGCTCTAAAAACCCACTGTGCACTACCTGTTCAGCACCAAACAGCAGACAGACACAGTTAGCAACTAGCTGGTGAACACAGTAGAGCATTTAGCAGCTAAAAAGCCAGATATTTCCCTCAGGAGGTGTTAGAGACCAAAAACAGAGCTAAAAAAGGATGTATATTGGACTTCACTAACTCACCAGGTGGACACTAACATGACTCCAGATGAATGCCAATGTTTCTCTGTAACTGCTGGATGTGTAAATAAGCAACTTTTTGCTAACAAGTTCACCATATCAACTTAAAAGTTGATAATATGTCAATATTGTGATCACAACTTGTTTCCCCTGCTGCCAAGAGGCCCAAAAAATCAGTTATTGCAGGTTTAACTATATGTGTTTAGTTTTAAGATTTATGACTTCATATTTTAAAATGATAGATGATGCTATCCTCTGCCATCAATAATATTCCATATAAAAACCTTTATTTTCCAATGCTTTCCCTCCAGGATCAGCAGAGTCACATTTATCTTATTCCAAGGGAATGTTACCATCATATAAAGGCTAAGGCTGGCATATTTTGTATTTTTCTTATTGTCAACAAATCTCATGAAGAGACCATTTCATTCCATTCGTTCCTACCGAAAATGTTAGTCTTTAAAAATGGGTTACAAAGATATAGTTTCATTTAAAAAAAAGTTTAGTAATTCCTAAAATGTCACTTTTTTTGCAAATGTCACTCAAACAGGAGTAAATGCTGAATTTGTCGGGGACTATTTTCAGCTAAGAATTAGCTCCGTGCACTCATGATGAATAAGCTTTATTAGGCTTTGGTTACACCGACAATATTTGTTAATGATACATTCATTGTTGCCTTTGGTTTGTTCATGGGATTTGTTTCAACAGTCTTATCATTTGAATATTTTTATTAAATTGATTATATCTTATGTTGATCCATGTTTGAAAATCGTCACGTGTCTTGTGGCAACTTTGGAGACAAAGATGAAGCTCATACAGACTCATTTTCAGTTTATATTTCTAATTCCTCTTTAATACAGTGGCCGACAAGGGCAAACGCACTGCAACTTAAGAACACACTTGCAAATAGACAAAACACAAGCAAATTAAGAAAACATCTTCACATCTTGACAACACATGCGCAGCATTTAGAAAACACGCTGCAAATACACTCTCTCTATTTGCAAGTGTTTTCTTAAGTTGCAGTGCATTTGACCTTGTCGGCCACCGTACTTAAATGTGTACACGTTGTCTACATTTGTTCCAGCCTTTCTGTAGCACTTGGTAAAAACTCTGCTTGAAAGGCAAGAGTGCCACCATTAAAGAGGAAGATGAAAAAAGACTACTGGACGATGGAACTATCTTACTGATATAAAAACTGCAAGAAAACATTTGCAAGCTGAGTACATCACCCACCACAGGGTGCAGTGCTTTCCTTGCCAAGCGACCATTCTGCCCTTCACTGCTCTGCACATTCGACTCATAAACAGCAAAATATCACAGACCAGAGCAAACAACTATAATTCACATAACTCCCATCTCCCTCCAGTAATTAGCCTCCCCCACCATTTCTTCTTCTTCAAGTACATAATATTTCTAGAATGCAGTGCTGTCTCTCAAATAGTTTTAAATAGCGCAGCTCATCCTCAACATTTAGCGAGAACCTTCTACATAATAAGATAATTTCACTCAAACATTTTAGCAATAATAAGCTTCATGAATAATTCAAAAGAAGAGAGATATATAAATGATGTTTAATTGAGTACCATAGGGAATTTACAAGCCAACAATACCAAACAAAACACATAATAACCTCCCTGATAACCTCTGTTTTTATTGCACATTTTTTTGTTATTTTGTGATGATTTTGTAAAATGTAGAGTTTAACTGAAGAACCTTATGAACATATGAACTGCGACATTTGATAAACAGTAATATACAGAAATGGCTTTTTTTTTAAAGAGAGTAATTAAACAAAAATGCAATCGCAAATTGGCAGAAAATGTTTTGGTTGTGTACCAAACATATTTGGTGCACAACCAAATATGAAGAACTAGCAAATAAAATGTACATGTAACCCAATTGTGAATAAGCTGTAAAAATATCCCCTGCTCTTTTTGGTGTATTGAGCAGTGCTTTGTTCCAGCTTTGACCCTTATTTAAGGGGTAGGCATTTGATTAAAAGAATAGCGTGACGTTTTTGTCAAACTGTATGCTTATTCGCTTTCCTGCCGAGAGTTAGATGAGAAGACTGATACCACTCTGTGCATTAGATATGACTCTACAGCCAGGAGTTGATTAGCTTAGCTTAGGATAAAGACTGGAAATGGTTGAGGACTTTCTTATCTTTGGACAGAGCTAGGCTGGCAGTTTCCCCCTGCTTCAAGTCTTATTGTTAATCTAGTCTATGCTAGGCTAACAATATCCAAGTTGTAACTTGATGTTTAACAGACAGATGATAGACAGAGTGGTATTGATCTTCTCATCTGACTCTCGGCCAGAAAGCATTTAAGGGTATTTCCTAAAATATCTCAGCCATTTTATTTAACTTGATCCATCATATCCCTAGCTACAGAGTGCACACTATTTTTGTCTGTCACTCTGATCCCTGTCATTATAAGGACATCAATATCATGTATGAAAAAAAAAACACTAAAAGTTTGTGTATTAGTGACACTGCTGAGCACAAGTTGATCCTGTAAAGAGGTGACATGGCAAAAGACAATTTTTTGGTAATGAATCAATAACTGAAAGGATAGTAGTAATGAATCAATAAGTGAAAGGATAATATTAAATAGGGTTGAAGTGAGTGGTGAGAGAAGTGTGGGGACTACATATCAGGTGTAATTAGGTGTATGGAGACTTTTAGGAAGAGGGAGGAGTGCTGAGTGAGCTAAAACACACTGTCTTTAGCCTTCTCTTTGTCAGTTGTATTGACCCAGTGGCACCGGCACCAGCTCTGTATCACATTTAATGTAATCAACACTGTGTTGTCTGTGCAGAGTGCACTATGTATACAGATAGATACCAAAAGCACTCCTAGTGGAGCCCAGAGATGGTAGAGAGTAGCAGTTAAAACCTCCAGCAGTGAAACTACACAAGCCCCTCCTGCCTGACTGTTCCCTCTCCTCGTTGTCATCCCGTACTTTTTCTTATTTTTGTCTTAAAGTGATTTGCATTGTCTGTTGTGAAAAAATAAAGTCAGGCAATTCTAGTTTACTCAGACCAGGGGAAAGAGCCTGTGGGGAGCACTGCAAATTCAAAGTTTGGACTCATGACTTTCTGCCCAAAAATTGCATTGGACTCTCTTTTAAATTAGGTTCAAGAAGATACAAGAGCTGGTTCAAGTGTCAAGCAATTTGACACATGTCCAAATTAAGTCACAAGTCTTCATAAGCAAAGAATAAGCTTTTTTTTTTACCAGGTCAAAACTTGAATGTTTTTCCTTTCAAGTCTCAAGCCAAGTCTTGTCTCATATGCATGGCATTTTATTTCTTCATCATGTAAATATGTAAAATCTGAATCTGTAAAATAGCTAGTAACTAAATCTCTCAAATAAATGTAGTAGAGTAGAAATATAAAGTAGTAAAAATTGTACTTAAATTGATCTTAAACCTTCATTAATTGTCTTTTTTTCAGCCACTGCAGCAAGCTGTAAACACAATATTTACATACTGTAATTATATCACCTTATAAAGGTGTTATAGCAAATGTGTTAGCATACAGTTGCCTATGTATACATCCTGCAGTTACAGAGCAACATAATCATTCAATTGGAGTCGTGTTTCCGGCCAAATGGCTGTAAGTCCAATTTATTACTCTCTTTTAGCTCTGTTTTAGTCTCCACTAACTCATAAGGGAAATATCTGGCTCTGTAACTGCTAAAGGCTCCACTATGTTCACCAGCTAGTCACTGGCTGTGTCTGAGCAGGTAGAGTACAGTGGGTTTTTAGAGCCTTTTTGCTAAAATAAAGCTGCCTTCTCCGGCTGGAAATTAGGTTAATTTGAGCGATGAGAGTGACCCCCAACTGTAAAACCAAAACAATGAGCTGCAAAACACTAACACGCTTCAGCTGAAGGGAGCAGCAGAGTTGGGTGATAATTCTCTGTGGGTTCATCACTACAAGCAATCACTTTCACTTTACACATAGTAAACACTATTACTATTACACTTTTTCCATCGTTGATATAAAAATATTAATTAGTGCAGCTTTAAGTACACAACAAGTCTCGAGTAATCATTCTTGTGCCTTAATTCTGACTTGAACCTGGACGATACTAAAACAGGAAATGTGGTATGAAATCAGCACACATTATGGATTGGGATATTCTGAATGTATGGTGTACATACAGTTGGTCCTAGATGCTTTGTAATCCATCTGAAGGTACTTGTAAACACACATATCACATATCCCTTTTGCCTGCTGCACTCCACCTCTTCTGATAAAATGTTATTGTACTAATTAATGATATTATTTGACAACATTGGCCAGCTCCCACATCTTACATGAATTCAGACAGCTCATCGATATCAACACCTACATTGCAGCCAAACCAAGACAGCTAGCTCCGCTATTTCATCTGTGTGACTGGAAGCCAAGGCAGGTGAGTTAAAATGTGGGAAAAAAAGAAATGTGTAGCCCACCAACCAACACAAGAGAAGCATAATTTGTGTAGCTGAAAGCTCACATTTCCTCTATGTCGCTATAATTTACTCCTGTCTCTTCTTTCTTTTCTTCCTTTCTGCTTGTCTCACCCTGTCTCAATATGTTTTCTGCACTGCTGGATAAAGTGAAAATTATTCATGAAAACTAAGGCAGCAACATCTCTATTGTATGCAGTCATATAATGCATAGCCACTCCAAACTTTCCTGCAACAGCAGCTCTGGACTCTCGCAGAACCAGAATACAATACATACAATACAGGGAACATTCCTGTCTAGAGCCAAAAACACTTTAGAAAACGTTCCTCTCACCACAGGAACCAGAGATGACATTGTTATTTGCAATCTACGTCCTCAACTGAATAAAATATATGAAGGCTTCTTACGCATTTCCAAAGGGAATCAGCATGTTTGATGGAATATTGGAAGCTACAAGCTTCATCTTGCACATGCATGTTTCAACATTTGGGAGTCGGTCAGTAAGCAGGGACATTTAGTCTTCAAGGCCGGTCTTTTTGGTGGTCTGTCCAAAATGATAAGAAATTAAAAAATGTAAAATTACTTATAAAAGTAAAATAAACAGACTCAGATGTAATAGCAGTAGCTTCTGAAATGTTGTGGGTGACAGAGTGCAGTACTGGTTAGAGAGCCTGTCTGGTTACTGAGGTTGTACTGGTATAATAATTTGAACGTGTATTACATTAATGTAATATTAAGTATCTACATCAGTTATTAATAGTTTTACGGTAACCACGGCAGTGGTGGCATATTGGTTCAACCAGAAGTATTCAAGTGCTTACTACTTAAAGGATATTTAATTTACTGTTGTACTATGTATTTTCTTTCAAGGACTCAAGTATTTTTACAGCGTGGTAGCTCTACTTTTACTAAGCAAAGCATCTCAATACCTCTTACAACACTTGATTTAACAGACACACTTGTCATTGTGTACTGCGTCTGTGTATCTCTGGTATGAACGGTGAAAGAAAAAGTAGGTAAGAATATGCTCTATACGTCTCTCTCGCTCTCCCTCTCTCTTTTGTTGCATAACCATCTAACCCAATCTGATAGCAACTAATGAGTGTGATTACTTTAGAAGCTGCTAATAGCTGTAGCTAATCCCCCCTCTGCCCCCTTTCATTTCATCTCACTCCGCTCCTCCTGCATCACTCCACGCATCTCTCAGCTTTCTCACTTTGCATGCCATTATTATTAGATGTCTGGCCCCTGAATTTCCCCCCTCCTCATCACCTATTATCCATCACTAATGACAGGAGGTAATGTTATAGATGTTCTACTTGAAGTAGAATTAGTTGCTGTGTGTATGTGTGTTGTGACAGGAAGTGTGTTAACCTGTTGACCTGCAAATGACAATTTGTCCCGCCACCACAGCACCGAAAGTGACGTCTCACTTTGTGGGAACTTTTTCACCTTTTTTCATCAAACTTGAGGAGAAGTCTGTCTTTCCTTTCATGACATTCTGGCATTCACTTCCTCTCTCTTAACTGCAAACAAGTGAAATGGGTCTAGGACACAGAGCTGAAATCACATTACCCACATTTCCTGGTACAAGTTTTAGATGAGGTTTTCAAAGTGAAGGTTAAAAGGTGGTGCTGACAAGAGGTCCCCAGAGCAGACCATGTAAATGAGTTGCTATAGAGTTATGTACACTAAAAATGTAAATGTTCTGCCAAAGTGGAAGATCGATTGATCTCATGGTTCTTGGTATTCTCATTAATTGAGATCAGGAGGAGAGTCCCATCTGTATATACCGATACCAGTAATTCTTTTTGAAATATAATCTATATTATTTTGTGTTAATTAGAATCTTGGAAATGCCACAAGCTCTCATGGTGGAGCATACTTGAAGCCCATAAGTAATGTTTATCAAACAACCCTATAGCGAACCAGTGAGTATACAGTACATAAACTTGTTGGTATGTATGTGTGTGTTTGTTGGGGGGAGTGTTAGGTGAAACATGTGTTGATGCATGAATGAATGTGATAAGGGTGTGAGCGAGGGGATGCAGAGCAATACTTCAAAGAGGAAAAGCAAGTCACATCAAGAAACCTTCACTCAAGGTTACCGCTCTTCCCTTTCTCTCTGTGCATGTTGCGCTTTGATAAGGTTAATTACAGCCACACAATGAGCAATGGATACATGTGCACACAACTGTAATGATGCATGTAAAGCACAGACTGAACCTGCACCTATTGTACTGGCTGAACTTGCTAAGACAGGAAATTCCACAGAGAAGAGTTGCAGCTCTCACGATCAAATGAAAAAAAGTCTCAAACTGAGATACTCAAATATAGTTTCCATTTTTATTCTATGTCTGACCTATAAAGTGACTTGTTCTCAAATGCAAAAGGACACTGAGTTGAGTCATCACTGCAAAAATCCATTAAGAAGACTTGCACCTTTACAACACATGCATTTAAACATCCTGGTGTGTTATTACTTCATTGGAGGGAGAAAGCATGAGTGTGTATACGCACAAGGACACACACAAATTGCAAATGCATACAGAAGTGGGGTGTAGGTGCCGATTGTAGATCAGGAGCAGCATGTGTTTGTGACTAATTGTCCACTTCTTGTTTTGATATAGTTTCCTTCCTGGTTTGGCTTCTATTAAGTTTGCCCCTTTACCTGACTTGTTTGTCTTAGACACACACACATATACACACACTTTAAATCTCCTTACACCCCCCTCCCCTCTTGCTCCCATTTCTCTGATTTGCAGCAGGAATATTAAAATATTTCTGTTCTTCATAAATCACTGTGACAGGGAAGGGCCACATTACACCTGAGTACAGGAACTCCCCACTTTCTTACTTCTTCCCTACCTTTTTATCACACCCCCTCTTATTTGCACTCTCTTCCTCTCTGCCTCCCTCGGGGATCGACACATGGCTCCTCATCAGCGCGGGAGAACGTCAACAGAAGCCTTGTCCCCTGGGTGTGTTTTTTAACTCTCCCTAATTGGCATGTGCATCATGACGCAACAGTAGGCCTGTGTGCGCTTTCACAGCAACAAAAGACCTTTAGTAAGCCTAACTAACACAGCCTATATGTGACATCTATCTAAAACTAGTGTCATATCCTTGCGGGTAAAAATATTGAAAAAGAAAACATTCACAGAGACGCTGAGAGGAAGTGAAAACACTCTCATTTGTTAGCCACGCCTTGGTGTCATCCCTTCCTAACTACCAGGTCCCAGCTGGGCTCTTTAATAACATGTAGATGCTCACAAGACTTTTGGTACCTGGAGGATGCAGCTGTCTGGTCAGTGATGTCTCTCTTTAAACATACAAGCATTAACTATTCATTCTTACCATTTGAAGCTACTTGACAATGTGCAGATCAGATGAGACATGATTATGCCACTTGCTGGATGATTTTCTCTACAGGGCCTTAAAGGGCCACCGTACCAGTGTTTCTGCATGTTTCAGCCCATAAACAAACCATGCACTCCTGACAATATTCAACATCATACCCACTGCTAACCAGCTAGTCACTAACTTTTTCTGTCTGCCATTTGGTGCCTGTGGCAACCTGGTTGATGAGAGCTGGGGGACTGAACCATACAGTAAATATGCCATAAAACCAAAACAATGTGTGAAAAGAGGCTTAAAAGCACCGTAGAGCTGCCGTGTTGGGTGATCATTCTCTGTGGGTTTGTCATTACGAACTACCCCTTTCACATGTAATATTTTAATCAATAAAATAAGTAATTATATTATATATAATATATATTATTAGAAAAACATCTTGGTTTGGGCTAAACTTACTACTTTGTTAAGCTTAGGGGACCTTCGTCGTCATGGTGACAATAATAACCACATGGTTAAGGTTAGGGAACAACTGTGGTCATGGTTAAAAAAACAACATTGATTGTCGGTTGGAAACAGGAAATTAACAGAACAAGAATTGTCTGGTGAATGCACACCACAGACTAGGTGTCGGTCATAGCAGTGACATGAAGAAGAGAAGATGACCGCATACCATGACCGCATGATTTTATTGTATAACCAATGTTTCGACCACACTAAGTTCAATACAAGTGTCAGTTACAGCCTTACATATATACTGTATATATATCCCACACCTTGTGGTGATCCACAAGTAATATCATCAACAAGTTACAAGGATACATCTGAGTTCATCACAATCACTGAACATTAGAACAAATTAAGAGAACACATCAACATTTCTATCCATATATATTTTTTGACACCAAGAGACATACCACAGAGACTATACCTTTTGGAGTATGTCCAAAAAATGATGTCTCAATAACGCAGCTGAAAGAGGACAATGTAAAAGTAAAGGCTACAAAGAAAATGACACATGGGCCTGTATTCATTTAGCCATTACAAAATATATATTAAATATACAGGTTTAGGCCCAAGCTAAATTAAATGATGTAGAGACATCATATGTAATACAAACAGCATTAAAAGATCACTCCATTAATAGTGTTATAGACTTGTCTTTTTTCCCTATGTATATGCTGTATAAAACACATACTGTAAATAGGCCTATTTAAGTACATTTTAGATGCTAACTTACAGTATAATAGTGAGAGTTCTGATTAACCATTTCTGTGAGGAAGGTAGAAAACCATTTTAGAAAAGTATGGTTTGCTTTGGAAAATGGTAGACAGGTAGACAGTTACGGTTACAGTAAAATATCTGTGGTTTGTAGCTAATGGGCTATAATATGTACAATCACAGGTATGGTCCTTCAATTCTGAGAATCTACAAGTGGGATTCAAGATGACATTTTTTAACACAGAGCTGTTGAAGGTAAAAACTCCAAGAAAATGTGAGAAAGTACAGTATGTAACTTTTTTCTGTGTCTCTCCTGCGAGCCTCCATTAGATTCCCCATTTGCTCAAGGCAATTGAAATACCAGACGACCTTTCACCAGAAGTTAGACAGGGTTGTCTTTCTCCATTGTCTCTCTGAGAGCACTGATACAGTACCTCTTTGCTCATCTCTTTAATCTTCATCTTCAGTGTCCACTGTGTCTACCCTTCTCCCTTCCTCTGGACACTAATCCTGCTGCAGCCTCCTCTGTTACGAACTGGGGAAAATTCTCTACATAACTCAAATGCTCTAATATACAATTCTGCACAAGTTCGAGGTAATTTGTCTCTCTGAATGTTGGGCCTTTGTCCAAAGACAACATATACACCTATTTTTTTTAAGATCAGCAACACTGTGCTCGAGTCATCCCTTTATTGCTGACAGAGAAGTGGGACTGCAAGGTTAATGTTTTATAATATATGCAGTGGTTGGATTTCAATTACTTGATCTTGAAATATCTGCAACATAAAATTAAATAATTGAGCAGCATGTGAAGCGGATGATGGTGTGAGGGTAAAGAGTGGGATTTCCCATGTTCAATGTTTGATTCCCATGTCTGATCATAAAATTGAATTTCTGGTGGCGACACGGTTTATCCCCCCTTCTAGACTTTTATCAATTTGATCTCTTTGATCTATTTCTTAATGAAAGCCTGCAGCCAAAAGCATCGGGGCCACTCGCACTCCACTGAAGTTCTGCTAGCTCTGCAACAGGCAATGGACTGTGAATTTGAACAGTGATGCATCAGTGCATCATTTTGAAACGTACACCAGAGAATAGTGTCGGGCAGCTTTCTACAATGAAAAAAAAAACGTCACTGTTGATAAAGAGATTTTCTCCTGCCCACATGTAGGAGAGAATAATTTCTCTTTTCTGATTCTCAAAAAGGATAGGATCAGGATTTTTTCAAGTCTGTCTTAATACAATACTCATATGCCCATAAGTACATTGAAATTGTTTTTTTGTTGTTTTTTTTTTTGCTGTAATTTGTTCTTTCCATACTGGCTGTGAAGAAATCCTTTGCAAACGTGGTTCCAATGTAAAAGTAACGTAAAATCCACAGTCGTCATTCTACAGTTCAGCACTGGTGGTAGAATTATGTAGATCCTTTCCTTACGTACAAGTATCAATAGTGGAAAAATACTCCAGTACAAGTAAACTTAAGTAATAGTACAGAAGCATTATCAGTAAAATGTACTAAAAATATCACATGTTTAAAAAGTGCCCATGCAGAAAACTGGCCCCTGTGAATATTACATCATAATATTTTAAATTATCAGATTGTTAATACTGATGCATTATTTTATTTCAGCATTTCACTGTTTATTTGATGGCGCTCATTTGAACTTTTTTTATATACTGTTGGGTAGCTGAATCTATAACAATGCATCATATTTTAGAAGCTAAGCTTATTTTTAAAAGGCTAAGCTAATTTGTATGAAAAATGTTATTCTGAAGAGTACCTAGGAACTATAGCTGTTAAATGTAGTGAAGCAAAAAGTACAATGTTTTCTAGTGAAATGCAGTGGAGTAGAAGTATGAAAGAAGTATGCCAAAGCTAATATTAGGCTTCAGCAGTCTGATTTAGTCAAATCAAGTACGCTACTTAGTTACAGGCGAATCAATTTGCGAACCTATCCTTTAACTTGACCAGTTCTTCGCTGTTACTTGTATATGACTGAGTGAAGTGATATGTGCCTGTCATTCCCACTGGTTCTACTACTCTACTGGAGTCATATAGTCCGGTTTGTTCCCAAACATTATCAGCTGAGATCTCAAGGAGTCCCTCCTGTATAAGCCAATCAGAATCATACTCAATAATTAACACTAGTAGCTCTTAGATTTCAAGGCTGCTAAGAAGAAATAGTCAAGTGAGTCAATGGGTAAACTATCATCTTGTATTACCAAGGTGTGAGCCGGCTCATTCAGAGCATGAATGCATCATCTAAAGGAAAGGATAAGAGGCTCTGTAACAGACCGTACTGTGACTCAATGGAGCTGAGAGCAACATCAAACACAGAGATTTCACTGGAAGGGACTAGATGAGCTCCAGTCTGTACATCTGCCACTAACACATTACCTCAGATACCACTGATCAGATTTTAACGAAACTTAAGGGAATGATGTATCCTCCGGCTTCATTCTTTTGAAATTGCACTGATTAGCCTAAGTGGGGCACTATTGTAGGCAAACTGTTTACTTGCATTTTGCCAAAACAAACAACCGGAAAACAAAGCGTCATTCTGTCGCTCATACATGTCATGCGTGATATCCCAGGCCCCAGCAATTTAACAAAACGTGATTTCATGAATGTAAACATGTGAAATAAAGCACATGGATCAAAACCTGTTTGATTTTGACAAAACGTGCAGAGAAATAAGGTTTCTGCAAACAGGATTCTGCCTCACAAACACATAATAACAGATGAGACTTTCTTATAAATTTAACGGACACGCTGAACGGACAAGCCCGAGATTGTAATCCAGTACACGTCTTTTTGTCAAATTCAACGAATATCTCCTCATGATACGCTAGCTGTCAGTTCAGTGTGTGCGCTGTGTTTGTACACAGCTCTGGCTCTGTAAATGGGAAATAAACAAAGTGGCTCGGACCGAGCCACACAACATTATTCCAGCCATTCCAGCCATGATTTGTGTGTCAGGTAACGTTAAATTACTTGCCCACAGACATTCAGCTTACTTTCAGGTTTGCTGTTGTTGTGATGTTAGCTGTAGCAGCAGGAGAGCTGTGAGTATGGCTGTCTGGAGCTGGTTTGCTGGCTCTGGGAAACCGTCTTGTTAGCTGCACAGCAGCAACAGTAGCTACAGTTTGCTAACCCACAACTTAGCTAAGCTAACCAACAACCTAGCTAACCTAGCTGTTAGTTACATTACTTGCTGTGTCGTTGTTCACTCTATATCATGGTATTTGTCATGGTATTGGATTTCTCTTACCCCACCTCTAAATGCTTCAGGAGATGATAGAGATGATGAAAGATGGATATACACAGTGGAAACATATTAAAATAATGGTGTCACACATTGAGTAACACTGACATTTTCAGTTACAATAAATGACTGCTGCCTCACCCGTCACCTGTCTCCCACCCCGTGATAACATCTGTCAGCTGTCAACAATACAACAACAAAACAGCTTTTTATCACAGTTTTTGCACTACGCTCTTCTTGATAAGAATCATATTGGTGTCTCCCTGAATAGAATGCAACACTTGAAGATAAACACTTTGAATAAGACTAAAGATGCTTTTCTCTCCCCGTCTATCTGCTTTTCTTCGAGGGCACTCACATTGTGTATGGCCTACATTGCCAGCTCCAGTGAGGATCCGGAGAAGACAGGACATTCGTCATACTCTTCTCTGTCCTCCTTTATGTGCACACAGACTTCACAGATCGTATGGCAGAATGACAGGGTCTCTAATGATGTCACTGCAGAGGACAGCAGCACAGCTCTTCCACTGGAGGATGCAACCTGCAGGCCGTTCTGACCTCTCTGAACATGACTGCTCCCCTGATTTTTGGTTCTTGGCTCTGGCTGTGAAGTTTAACCTGTGTGTCCTCATGATCCTGCTGTACCATCACACTTCAGCTTTACAGTGCGAATTATAGTATATAATATAATACATAATTATAGAATTGTCTTATTACAGATATTGTAATTCTCAATCTGTCGGGTGGATCTGCTGTTTTTAATTGGAATGGTTTCATTTTGAATCACAGTTTTTTCTGAATTTCCTATATACAATAGTATGCATGACTCCACTCTGGATCATTATTCTGTGCAATTACTTGCTGTGGATCTATTTTCTCGTATACTCAGGTAGGTTCATCTTACTGGTAGTATTTTGCTGCCTGGTCTGCTACAACAGTACATCTTGAACTTATGGTGCACCACTGCCCCCCTGTGGAATGCAGTAAAACATGAAGAGAGACCTCATTTCACCCCACAGCCATAAATGATAACTACTTAAAGTCTTCTTCCAAGACATATTTGCCACACTGTCTACCTTTGCCCGTAGCCATTCTACTACAAATGCTAACGCAAATCATGAAGAACGTGACAGTACTCTCAGTCTTTGACACAATCCCACTTTTGTTTTATCTTTAGAGTGTCAAAACTGAACAGATATGAATCACACATATGACATCACAAATCTGTTTGTTAGGTTTTAGAATAATCAAAGCAACCACGCTGATATACGTGTTGAGTGTAGCACAATTTGACAATTTATATAATCTTTTTTTAGCTCAGAACTTAATTAAAAACTGATGTCAAAATAGAATAAATCAAACTGAAAAAAGGCATGACAAACCGTGATCTAGACTTATTTAAACAGCTATTAGAAATTTATAAGACTCAGAATTCACCATTCATGTCACAAGTTGACTTCTGGTTTCAGTTATACAGTATCTTGATACATATTATGGCCTCATGTTATATTCATAGACTAATTATGCACATTATGATATTATGTTCATGTATTATGTAAGGGTAGTATATATATATATATATATATATATATATATATATGTGTGTGTGTGTGTGTGTATATATATATATATATATATATATATATATATATATAAACATATATATATATATATATATATATATATATATATATAAATATATATATATATATATATATAAAGATAGATAGATAGATAGATAGATAGATAGATAGATAGATAGATAGATAGATAGATAGATAGATAGATAGATAGATAGATAGATAGATAGATAGATAGATAGATAGATAGATAATTAGCATCGTATAGTGGTTCATGATGAAATGCTCATTTTGATATGTTGTTAATTCTTTGTTATACAGTATGATTTGATGCTGCAAATTATGATATTGTTATACTTTATGATCCAAGTGAATGCTCAGGATGCTGAGTTTAGAATAACAGGAAATGTCTAAGTGTGGAGCTGGGACAGCCAGGGAGTAATATGCTGCAGCAGCCAATTCTGGAAGGAATTAAAAATAAAAAAAAATGAAACAGGGGATCAGTTTGCCTACACCAGCAAAGGTCTCTCTCTCTCTCTCTCTCTCTCTCTCTCTCTCTCTCTCTCTCTCTCTCTGCCTGGGGTATCGACACATGGCTCCTCACCAGTGCTGGAGAACATCAACAGCAGCCTTGTCCCTTGGGTGTGTGGGGTTTTTTTTCACTCTCCCTAATTAGCGTGTGCGTCATGGCGAGGCAACACATGCATTTTCTCAGCAACAAAAGACCTTTACTAAACCCTGTTGACAGAGCCTGTGTGCTGTATGAGACCAGTCCAAAAATTATAGAGCAACATCATCAAAGAAAACAATTGCTTTGTTGACAGAGACCCTGAGGGGAGACAGAAGCAATAGAAACCTTGCCTTGAGGCCACACCTACGAAACAGTCGGTGTCCTCTTTGCTCCATTACAAAGTCTCAGCTGGGTAAACCCTGACCCAGAGCTCTTTCATAACACACAAATGCTCACAAGACATCTTTGTAAAAATCTAAGTAGGTGTGCCCTGGAGCCACATGAACTTTATTTTTTCTTTTAAATAAAATGTGTTAAAGATGAGTTAAAAGAAAATGACACGCCAATACTGCATTAAAAAACGTACTGGATGCACAGGGATTATAGGAAAAGGTGGGCAGTGCAATAATGCATTCATACAGGACAAACCAGGTTAAACTTTTTATTTTTATTTTACTTTTTTCTCATCCTCCGTTTTCCTTTTTTGAGCACTAGGCCTTTATGTCACTGCTTTGGGCCATCCCCAAACCTTTAGGACTGGCTAAATGCCAACTCCTGCATATCACTCTGAAGTGAGAATATGGTGTTTGGGATATTGCCCTCATATGTTTGTCAAAAGAGAATCTCGATCAAAGATAGTGTCTGTATTTTTGAGTCCTTTGGGAGAACTGTGCTGCCACTGAAGTCGAAAAAGAGAGTCTGATAAGTGAGTTCCTGTGGCCTAGAATTAGCATTTCACTTTTATCTGTGTTGAAAATAAAGTTCTTTGTCAGGAGAGCTGAAAGATTTAAGTACTCAAAGATTTCAGCTTTTTTTTTCTTTTTTTTACAGTAGCTGCTTTGTATCACCTGGCTCATCTGAGATGTCACAGCAAAAGACATTCTCATCTGTGTCTTTAGGGGTCAGCCTCCCACCAGCTAGCTGTCCATCCTTCTGCTCCAGAAATGCAAGCACACACTGTATCCATAAGTAGAGCATCAGTCAGACTGTAAAACGCATCTGCTATAAATGGAAGACTTTTGTTGTTGTTTGCTTGATTATTTTCCCATTTCTCAGAAACATAGATCACTGGAGTGAACTAAAGTTTGGCTCCAATAATCAACGGTGAATTACCCTGAGTATTGCTGTAAGTCTTGGGTTAGTAAATACAGGTGAGAAACAAAGTTGCTCTGGCTAGCTCAGGGCTTTCTGCAGCCTGAATTTAAGTTTAGCTCATCCTTTCTAGGAAATGCATGTTGCAAAAGCCTTATGATATCAACTAAAACTATCACAAAGTCCACTTACTTGCAGTCAACTGCAAGTAAGTCAACTAATCAATCAATCATTTGGGAAGTAGTAGACACTTTGGAGAAGAATATCCAGTGCTGAATAATTCAGACCAGTACAGAAATACACAGAAGAACACTTGTCTTGTCAGTGTCAGATTTGATTGTCAACAGGTTCAGTTAACTTTCAATTCTCAGAAATTCAGCAGCATTTATTGACAAATCTAACTCTTTATGTTGTGAAATGGGATGGCATATAATGGACACGCAAGATTATATTTCCCTGTGAGAACACTCTCCGACCATCTTGTGCTTTAACTCTTCAAACCTTGTGAAGTCAACACAAGTTTGCAGCATGTCATGTAGCTGGTGTGAATGGCTAGAGTGTCATCAGTATGAACCGTATGTTTAGCAGGCTGTTAATCAGAGCTGCTACTGAAGGAAAGCGGAGCAGGCAGGCAGTGATGTACGAGAAAAAACTTTGATGTGAAGGGCTGTCAAAACTTCAGACACTTTGAGACGCTGCAGTGGCATCTGATGAAAAATTACTGATGATTTACTCTGATTAAATATTACTGCATAAATGTATAATTTTTCTACACTTAAACTGTGATTGAACTAGACATATAAGACATGTTTGAGCTTAATATATCAATGTATAATCATCATCATCATTAGATACACAAAATGATAAATACTTCTATGCTCTGACAAACACCTCAGAGAGACTAAAAAAAAGCTTATTTCCTCAGGCCATCAGGATAGTGAACTCTGTCCTCTGACCTTTTATTATCTGCTGCCTTGTACAGCCCACCTACACATGCATACACACATTTCAATACCTATAGATATTTATGTATTTCTATCTTTGGATTTTTATCCTTTATATTTATATTTCTTTTTCCTAATTCTTATTTTTACCCTTATTCCAATTATAATTATTCTTTGCACACTGGTATCTTAGCGCTACACAGCCTTAAGAGTGGTCTATGCCACCCTGCATTTCACTACATATATTGTTTGTGAATGCAACAAATAAAACCTTTAAATCCTTAAATCAAAGCAGGCCCTGTGATATCTGATATTTCATCATATAAAAATCAAACAGTACATCAGATATTCATATCAACTAAAATATACATTTTATACATTGAATAAACTTTTGCATTCAATATTTTGTTTTTTACTGTAGTAGCAGATGCACATTTTGGTCAAGCTCATGGAAGCTACGTCAAGCGAATCAGATATCCTTCTTAATGAACGTATTAAATATGTCAATTTTGACAACATCAGCGTGTACCAACTACACATTTCAAAAATGCATGAACATGAAATTATGTTTATTATTATTTACCATATATTCAATTTAAATGTATTCTTTATTTTCACATTGGTAAATTTAGAGAAACATTACAGTCGTGTTTACCAACAAGGGTTTTACTTTGAAAAGAATAAACGGAAGTACTTTTCATTCATTCCGGTTGACCTCATGAGTTGTGCAGCTGTCTCCCAAATTTGCTGAACTTTCGGTATTTTAATAGCTAAGTAGCTCTTTCTCGTCAGTCAGATATCCCGCTGTGTATTTTATCTGACCAGTTAAAGTGATGTGCCATATGACAACTTGTTATTCTTATATATTAACGTTAAAATCCTCCGACCTATAATTGAAACCAACTTCTTTTTCTAGCGTTAGCTAAGTTAGCTAGGCTAACTTCTCCATGGCACCTCTCCGGGTCCTGTGCATCCATGGTTACCGTCAGAACGGCAGCTCGTTCCGTGAGAAGACGGGAGCTCTGCGGAAGCTGTTGAAGAAACAAGTGGAGCTTGTTTACCTGAGTGCACCGCTCAGTGTGCAGCAAGCCAGCAGTGAAGGTGGGTCATCCTCTAACTTACACCTGCCTCCGACCAAAACACACTTAAGGGGAGAGTAACACGTAGCTGTTTGGCCTTTATGTCACTGAAAGAATAGAAGTGGACATAAGAAGCTTGCTTTCACTTTCGATCTTATTATAATATTCAACAATGACTTCTCTGAAGTAAAGAAAGTAAATAGCCAAATAAACAAATGAGAAAACTCTGGCATGCCTTTTTGATAAACTAAACTTTTTGATATTTTTTTTCAAATATGACAATACTTTTCTAATTCTCTAGTGTCTTTTAATTAACCTTTAATAAAAACAAGCACAACCCAATATTATATTGATCGCCTGTCATACAGGCATACATACAAAATCATGCAATCATGATTAAAACGTCTTCCGATTAAAACAGGAAACTGCACTCGTACAGATGTAAATTTCTACAAAATATTAAGAATAAAGAATATTAAAAGTACAGAAAATTAAGGAAATGTTGACGTATTTAATAACAAAATGAATGTTGTAACACAATAAATACAGTAAATGTTAGAATGTAGAATTCTTTCTTCTTCTGTCCTTTCAGAAGCTCCAGAGAAGGAGAATGGTTCAGGTCCTGGACCTGGAGGCGACGAGGACCCCAAGGGTTGGTGGTTTTCTGACACCCAGGCTCGGAGTTTCAGCGCTCAGCAGCAGTGTGAGGAAAGCCTGGGGCTCGATGAGAGCGTGACGGTTGTGAGAGAAGCAGTGAAGGTCCAAGGTCCATTTGACGGCATACTGGGCTTTAGTCAGGGAGCAGCTTTTGTGGCCATGCTGTGCTCTCTTCAGGAGCAAAAAGTGGAGCCGGAGTTCAGCTTCCGCTTTGCCATCCTTGTCGCCGGTTTCCGCAGTGCATGTAAGGAACACCAAAAATTCTACAGCGCTCCCCTCCAGATCCCCTCCCTGCATGTGTTTGGACTGGAGGACAGAGTCATTCCTGACAACATGAGCAGGGAGCTCCTCCCCTCCTTCCAAGACCCTCAGATCCTGATGCATCCTGGTGGCCATTTTGTTCCTGCTGCATCTGCTCACAGACAAACCTACCAGGACTTTCTCAAGAGGTTCTAGTGAGAAACGAAAGTCACAGAAACTCAAGTCAGGTGCTGAATAAGTGAAGTGCTGCAATCCGTGATGAAAAGAATCAAGCAGTGAAATATGGCCAGGGAATGTGATTATTTAATGTTCAGAAAAATCTTGTGTGATTCCAGAGGCACTTGGGGTAAAAATGCCAAGTTCAGAGTCATGACCTTTGTGCTCTGGAAGCTGTTATTTTTTTATCCTCTGATGTGATGCATCCAAAACAGTAAGTACAATGACTGGTGTCCTTCTCAGGGAAGATGTCTTGCAACAGACAATAAATCAAGTGACAGTTGTTTATTTAATGTATTCTGGTCTCTGTTTCTTTTTATGAGCTCTTTCCCGCACATCTGGTGTGAAAAGGACAAATTTAAACCAAACTGTGTAACCCTTGCATCAACTCCCACTTGAACTCTGGGATTAATAATTAAATAACCAATTGCATCATGAAGTTCTCAGCTTTCAACTGGTATATGAATTTTCTGAAATATTGTGGAATTCTGTGTTGAACTAAGAAGAGACTGAGATAATGAGATAAAGGTCTCAGTATGCTTCCAACAAACAAAGGTCTATACGCAAAAGTGTCTCCACCTGTGTCTGAATGGTCACACTAGGAGGCAGGACTGAAAGCCTGCTGTCATAGCCTCCTCCTGGCTGCATCGCTCTGTCTACTATCTCTCTCTCTTTGCGTGCGTCTCCTTAATGCAAGGAATCATACAAATCTCCTCGAAGGCATTCGTGGTGTTGCACTCTGTTGAAAAGTGACGGGAATTGTGTCGTGTGTGAAGAATGAAAAAGGAGAGTTCAGACCTCAGCACACGTGGCTAGTTGCTGCCTAAAGTTAGCTTGATTGAAGGATTGTCTGGGAAAGTTGCAAAATTGTCTGACTCTATTTGCCGCTGTCAGAAAGGGCGCTTTCAGACGCTGTAATACGATCCGACCAGCACTTTGTTTGAAGTGTACTGAGGCCTTTAGACAGATTGGCAGATGGGAACAATCAGGATATTTGTTTAATTTGTTTGGAAACTAGATGAACATCATGAAATATTAAAAATGACTCATTTTACAGGAATAAACGTAAATGTATTTTTCCTACATTAATCTCAATAGTCAAAGCTAAAGAGTGTTCTCCCCTTTATAAAAACAACACTATGCTAGGAGAGGACTGACATTTTTAAGTTCTGGGAACACTCCACCATGACTGCGGAAAGTTATGACAAGAATTTTATATCAGAGCCACAGTGGAAACCTTGATTTAATAAGTTTGAGTAATATTTTGCGTAACATAACTTTGCAAACTTTGCTTTGTGTAGTATTGTGACAGCTGTTACTAAAGAATATCTTGGCCTCAGTTTAAACAAATGCAGGTACATGAGGAGGGGGAAAAATCAGATTTTTGAACAATTGTTGGAGTCATCTTTACGCATCATAATGTGGGCACTGAGTCATTTTCACGCATATTGAAATTAAATTGCAGTGTATAGGGAGCATCACCTGTGAACAGTAATGAAGGGTTGCTCTGCCACCCAGAGGCGATGTACCTCAGTGATTGGTTTGAAGGTGTTTCCTCATATGCGGGTTACGTAGACAGGTTTATGCACACACTCAAATGCACAGGGTTCAAGGACATGTTGTTCTTTTATAGCAGAACTCATGTGCACTTCAGACTGCACTCATTCGATTGTTTCCAGATGTTTGCTCTCTCCTCTCTACCTCTCTCTCTCTCCCCTTCCCTTTTGCTTTCATCTCCCACTGGCCTCTACCTCTCTTCCAACTCTCCTCAACATCCTCCTCCCTTCCACATCCTGTGTGTCATCAGCTTTGGGCGCAACATACCCTATCACATGTCTGCTACATTTATGACATGGACAAAAATAGTTTTGTTTGTCTGGATATCTCAAAATCCACTCTTGATCCAAAAACTACAGACAGCTGTGGGCTGTTGTGGGTGGTTATTTGCCTTGCTGCGATGAAATTCCAAGGTGAAACAGCTTATATACCGCTTATATCAAGTTCCTCTCTTGTAAACACACACTCTCGCTCTCTTAAACAATCTGTCCTAATGTTTATAACATGTCACCTGTTTCGACATCTAAATGAGCTACCACTGCCACTCAGATATCATGGCTACGTGGTCTTGTTTCACCATCATATTCATTCTCTCCTGTGCTCCCCCGTGGCCCTTGTGTCCCTCCAAGACCTCACAGCAGACACACACTCACACACATGGTTTTGATAACAAGTAGAGACGAACGGAGAGAGTGAGTGAGCGAGGCAAACAGTAAAAGAAAAACACAGAGGGTCACTCTTGCCAGTAAGTTTTACAACAGAGCTGTGACTCTCTTCTCAGGAATCCGTTCCCCCTGTTGCACAACAACCGGGAAATAATGGAATGAGAGACAGAAACAGATGAGGGTGGAGTTATCCTCCCTCCCTCGCTCTTTGCCTCCCCCTTTTCTCTCTCTCCCACTCTGCCCCTCTGGCTGTTGCGGTTAAAAAGGGAGAGTGAGGGCACATTCAAGTTTTTCACCGCGTTTAAATGATCACTTTTTCCCTCTTCCCCTGGTGGAGTATGTGGAATGGAGCAGGGGGCAGAGGGGTGTGTCAGAGCACAGATGGACTCTATTTTGATTATGGAGCATTTGTTGTTATGGGAGACGGAAGGCGGGGAGGGGCTACGTGGTGCGTGTGTCTATATAAGACTTGCACTTAAACTCCAAAGAGCCTGGTCA
Source organism: Siniperca chuatsi (assembly GCF_020085105.1). Taxonomy (NCBI): domain Eukaryota; kingdom Metazoa; phylum Chordata; class Actinopteri; order Centrarchiformes; family Sinipercidae; genus Siniperca; species Siniperca chuatsi. The sequence continues at coordinate 15,965,691 of NC_058055.1, forward strand.
TCCCAAGGCCCAGCCTCGTCCAGACACTTTCCAGAGAAAGTTGACCAACTCTGCTTTGTTACTCCAGCTTCCACTACTGACAGCTATCGCCGGAATAATCAATTATTATAAGCGATTACGAGACATTCAGCAGAGGACTTGAGAGTTTATTACCTGGCCTTCAACTTTTGGATTTACCTGCATTGTTTTGCAACTATCATTGTAATTTGCAATGTTCTGAACCCAACAAAGAGACAACGCTGAAGACAGAGGGGCTGTTTCGTAGTTTGGATTTTTAACCTGAGTTGTCACACCTCTGTGAAAAGATGGATATTTAATTGACATTAATATCAATTCATTTAAGTCTATGCATGTCTGCATATGTTTATGTGCGCTTGCACCAATTAATTGGTATGCTGGTGTGGGTGGATGTGATGTAACTTCATGGTGGATGTTTTCCAGAGGTATGGCCTGGTATGGTATGTCATGGGATTTAACCATGCCTCTCTGCTTCCTGTGTTTGTTTGTGTGTCTGTGTGTGTGGGTTGGTGTGTTTGTCTGTGACTAGGTGTGCATGTGCACCTGCATACTTTGCATAGAAAAAGAAAGTAACCTCATGATGTGAGAGCTGGTTAGATATGCAGTGTGTTTGACGCATGTGTGATGTGTGTTGACACATGAACAGAGGGAGTATATTTAGAGTTGTCAGTCGAATTGCTATTTAAACAGAAAAGCTAGGGAAGGAAAAGTCAGTTGATGTCAGCTAATGACATCAAACTACACAGTGAAAAAAATATATGCTGCAGTATTAGTGTGATATCTAGGCCCAAACAATGGACAGTGGGTGTTTATGTGTGTGTGCGTGGGTGTGTGTCTGCATATTTCTTCCTCCATATGGGTGTGATTTGGTCATTTGTTACCCAGTACTTGCATACTCACACACTTCTGGTTTGCTTCTACTTTGTGGTTTTCTTGTTTGTGTGGACAAAGTGTACTTTGGCTGGGGCCAAAACTTGGTCTGGTTTTTAGCCCCGTCCAGCCATCATGCGTAGCATTCTCTCTATCTATCCCTCACACTGATTTCAGACATACAACATATTGTCATTTATTTGTTTGATGGCTGGGTGCCATAAACAAACAGTAACAGATTTGAGCTCCTGCAACATCCTGTCTGTGATTGGCCACTCAACCTGCTCTATGTGGATGTTGCCTGGTTAAAACGGTCACTTTAATTCCAGTATGTTCAGAGGTTGTGCAGATTGTTGACTGAGGAGGTACAGAGGTGAACTGAGGACACAGCTGAGGCCGACTGAAGTTAGGGCAGCGGCCATTTGATGTATGATGTCATCTGCAGTCGTTGGTCTGTGCTTTACTGGACTGTTTTAGAGGCTGTGGCTGCACCCTGGCAAGGAGAGATGTGGTTTGGCCGTCCTTATAGGTGCCTAACTGACACTACTGGGGTAAATATTAGTCATCGTGACTTTGGAGGAGGACTGTGGTAGAGTCTGGATAAGACAGAGAGAGAAGAAGAGAGAGAGAGAGAGAGAGAGAGAGAGAGAGGCATGTCTCGGCTCACATATCCAAAAAATGTGAACACTGTTGCGCAATCTTGTTTTGTTTCAGACAATTATTAAGAGGTTTGAAGGGTGAAAAACGGACATTACAGTAATTCCATCAAGAGCCTTTGCTTGTGTAGCTCAGTGAGCATTCAAAACTAAACAAACAATAACAATGAAATAGCTACTGAAAGTAATGACCATAATAAAAGTCATAAAACCTTGATGGGTGTGCAGTTACACCAGACTATGTCAGCCTTGCACTGGGACCTAATGTGGGATCGTTGAAGTGTAGACGGGGTCTAAGACTGATATACTAATATTTATTTGACAGGTTTATTGGTTAAAATTAATTCTGAGCCACTTCAATTCTATAATATATAAACCTTTTTCAAGATTGACAAGACTGAGAAATCCAAAGCAATGATAAACAGTAGACCTATGCAGTGACTAATCAGTGGAATGCTCCTTTAAATGTGGTTTGACTTGTAGTGATACCTGTGCATAACTTTACTTCTCTGAACAGTAAGAGTTTATGTGCTGTTGTTTATCTTGTCAGCACATGAGCTTTTACGGTGCAGGGAGGCAGAGGATAAACAACTGTTCATCCAACTTATCTTTTATTTTCTTTTGTTCTCTTTTCTTCAGTCAGTCAGCACACAGCAAATGTGTTGCCATTTTAAAAGATCATGGACGAAGAAGATGATGCAGTGAAGAGTAAAATAGTTTTCTCTCCATAAACGTCTGTAAATCTTTAGTTAGTATGCTCTGTAATAAGTAATGACAGTTATGTGCCTCATATGATTGTACCACTCATCTTAGTTATTAAATCCACATGGTAAAGCGGTTTATGTTGATTTTGATGTTAAGAACTAAGAACTTAATGCTGACGACAGCCTGAATTGCTCAGTTCTGTGTATTTTCAGCTCTTTTTCACTAACTTTGAAAAACTCTACTTTCTAGGATATGAGAGTTTGAACAGCTGCCACACATGATTTGAATGGAAATCTACCTTTTTGTCTTGCTGGAATGTCGAGTTGTTCAAATAGTATTTGTCTTGTTTTAAACAACTTTTCTACTCAGACTTAAATAACACCATGTGTCACATCAGTTACAAACTGTAACTACAAACAAAAGGCAGCTGCCTTAGCAAGGATCCACAAAACACTGTGGCAAATGTTTTTCATTTTTATTTTATTAAATCAGGCACATGTTTTGCTCCAAAACATTATCAGCTTGGAAAAAGTTTAGTACCTCTGTTATAAGCAATCCTGACCCGTAGAGGGCAGAATAACTCTGGATATTATAGAGTAGTGCTTGAGGAAGAGTGGGACATGGGATTAGTCCATTCCTTGTGTGTGTGTGTGTGTGTGTGTGTTTCATGTTCTTATATCCCAGTGGGGACTTTAATCTGAATGTACACTAACCCATGGGGACTTGTGTCACCATGGGGACAAAAATTGAGGTTCCCCATGGGTAGAGACTGCTTTTTGAGGGTTAAGACTTGGTTTTAGGGTACAGGTTACAATTAGGTTAAGGTTAGAGTTAGGGTAAGGGTTAAGTTTAGGCATTTTGTTGTGATAGTTAAGGTTAGGGTAAGAGCTAGGGAAAGCATTATATCAATGACTGTCCCCCAAGGGGATAGTGAAACAAATGTGGGTGTGGGTGTGTTGGTTGTGAGCATACTGTATGTGTGTATCTGTGCATACATAAATGTAGTTTAGCCCACCTGTGCAGGGCCCAGTGTGCGGTTTGTGTCTGCCTGCAGGTTACAGCGCTGCCTACTGGGAATTCCTGGCTGTGCTGCTTTGAAGTGAGGCTGCTCATGTCTGAGCGGAACAGGTGTTGGAGCTGGCTGACTCATCCGTTCAGCATGTGCTCTTTGCATTCATTACTGCACTCAGTGATCAAACCATAAAGAAACACATTACACCTAATAAAGTACGAGTGAAAAGCAATATGTGTCCGTATGTGTCATTGCATACCTGATTGTTAGACTCTTTGTTTGGTGTATCAGATAGATTAATACATAGAATTACAACACTACACACACACACACACACACACACACACACACACACACACACAAAAAAAAAAACAGAAATTTTGGTATCTTATCAAGGTACTTGCACAGAAATTTGCACCCTGACAACTGACAACTCCGCTGCAGACAGCAGTGTATGACCTCTGACCTACTTTCTAAATGAAAATTTCAACAGATACATCTAATGCACACTTAATTATTAGCTACAACTTAACTTTTTTTCTTTCCTGGTGACACCTGCCCCTAACGACCATGGCTGTAGACTGTTACCATGGTGCTGCTGCTAGAGTAACAATCTAAAGCCACGGTCGCCATGGAGACAGCAGGGTGGAGGAGAGGCTGGAGTTGGCATGGTAACTGGAAACTGCAAGGTCTCATTGGTTTGAGCGTGGATATTACGCACTTACATGGTGGAGGACTCCCCCAATGAAAGCCCACACAGGTTTCCTTTCTGAGCAGGAGAAAAGAGACAGACCAGGAGAGACACAGTGTTTTTTTCCCCCCTTAGGTTGACATCACTACAGCATGGTCTCTGCATGTCCATGTTGTCTTCAGTGTGATGTTTGGTGCATTGCCAGGCTTCAGTAGCCATGACTGTAGACTGTTACTGTACTGTGACACTGTATAAGCAGTAAGCAGTCTAAAGCCAAGGTGCTGATGCTCTGGCCAGGTTAGGAGGATGGGGAAGAGATGGTAAGAAGCACAAACACTCCTCTTGTAGAGACCTGCATCAGCAAAAAAAAGAGGAGGGGATATAGGTATAACATTACTGGAATCAAAACTGGCACAATTCCCAAGTGGTGGATGCTGATCAATACCCCAGTGACCTAAATAGTTATCGGGGGAAGACTACACTGAGAAGTTAAGATGAAAACTACTGCTACTGCTTTAACAATCGTGGTAATATTTTCTTCAGTTAGGGCTTTAGTTGTAGCACCATCTCTGCATCATTATCCGTGATCCTTTGCAATTACTTTAAAACGTGTTGCTGACTTGAGGTGCAGACTCTCCAAAAGTAGCTTTTACTGCTATGCTCTAAACTGGGGTAGAATGTAAAACAAATGCACATTAGTGGAGGAGTTTTTGTTAATCTCATGAAACATTACACAAGTGTCCAATTGGTAGTCGTGTGCTATTTTAAAGCTATAGTAATACACTGATTGTCAATCCCGGTCACTTACAATCTACTCAGGGACTGATTTACTCCTGTGATGACTTGGGAATATAATTCTGTAGCTGGCAGGACAGAAAAACAACAGGACCAAGACTGAGAGACAATGTGTTATTGTGACACCAGGGTGGCAATTTATTTATTTATTTTATTTTTTTCAGATGATACCATTATTTACACTAATGTTTCATCAACTGATTAGGCCATCTGTAATGTCCAGAAATGTTTGACTACAAAAAGATACTTTTTTATGTAAGAAAGAATAAATGTATCAACCAACCAAGCAAACAGTTAATAGTCTAATCATTCTACTAATCAGCCAGTCAATCAGTCAAGCAAAGGTAAAGATATGTAAGATGTCAAAATTTGTAATAAAATTAATAAAATGTCTACTACTATTCTCAGTCATCCAGCTCATATTTTTTATCTAAGAGTTTAGAAAACTTTATAAACATTTATTTAAAAAACTGTTGGCAAGATTGGCATTAGGCATCATCCACCCACTGTTTTTCATGTCTAGGGTTAGGGGTTAGTGTTAGTGTAACCCTATAGTGTTTATGTGTGTGCAAGTGTGTGCGAGAGTGAGAGAGTGCATAGGGCGAGTGAGGCAGAGGGGCAACAAGAGAGAAGGAGAGACAGATCTAGTAAGCTGTGTTTGACTATTTTGATATAATGAAACAGTCTGTCACAGAATATGAACTTTTTAGGAATGTCACCCAATAGTGTACACAAATGACTCTTCCATTAGGTTGGGGATATATTGAATATTTGGATGATTGTATTGGCAAGCAGCCCAAGTCATTGTTGAATAAGAATTTCAGAATATTGACCGCTGACTACCTAATTTACTAAAACTTGAAACAACTTGAAAACTTAAAACTAACTTTCTCTCCCCTTCTCACCATCAGCACCCTTAAACTGTTGTGTTTTTGGCCCTTTAACATGGACATGTACCTGATTAGATCTGCTGCTTATGAGACTTATCTCTACTCAGTGACTCACTGGCTAAATGCAGGGGACATTTCAAAGCTATGCAAACGTGGTATAGTATGCTAAAGACGACTAACACCAGTCAAACAACTAATTCTGTAAGAACTACTAAAACTAAATAACTATGATCAATCAAATCTGTCTAGCAAGAAAAATTATAATAGAAAGCCCTCAGTTTTCTCTCTCTTCTAACAAATCTTAATTTCATTTCTTATCAGTTCACATAATTATTTTGTGACAAGCACATATCTTGTTTAAATAGATTTGTTTATTTGCATAAACAAAGCGTCTCTTGTTAATGAGGGTGTCTCTGCCACAGGTTCCCTTTCATCTCTGTTTCAGCACTACGGCGCTGGGACAGCGACACACCGGCGCTGTCCGCGGTGCTGAACTGGACAACGCTGACAACAGAGAGGACACTTAAAAGTATTATTTTTACAGCAGATTGTAAAGAGTCGAACGTCCCAAATCTTAGTTTACTGAGACTTTAAAACACTAGAGCGTATTTTACCTCATGACAATATATTAACATTTACAATATTAACTTTACATATTGTAGCGCCCTAGTTTCTACAACGTAACCATGTCTGAAGTGGACCACAGGCTCTGCAGTCTATGCTCTCATTACCGAATAGATGTTGGTCAGGGGACGAGTACCGTCACGCTCAGTGCTGACAGGTCACATGCCCAAGGGTATGGGCATATGACGTCACGTCGCGAGCAAACCAATCGGCTTGTTCCTTTCTGCCGTCTGACTTATCAGAGCGCGTGGGCAGTGGCTTGGTCCGGCTCGGTTTCCATGGCACCGGGGAGAAACCGCTTCGACAGTGTAGGCTGACTTGACGAGCATGCGGATCCCTCCAGTGAAATATGCACAGAATCATAAAAAGTGAGCCGTGAACTTGAGCCTGGACTTTGGTGGAGCTTGACTCTTGTCTTAGTATTTTATACAAAACACCTCAAAGTTTCCATTACTTCTCAAGATTTAAGCATCAGACTGTTATAGAAGTTCAGTATAATGATGAACTAGGTTGTTTAAATGATTGCTCTATCACACACAATATCATAACAGCTGCTTAATCTATTCTTATCTCTACATATTCTATAATAATATTACAGCGTATAACAATATTTCAGATGGCTTTGCTTTACTAACACATAATTAACATTCTCGGATCAAAGTCAGTGCAACAATAGCCACAATGAGTTGTGAATGAACAAGACTCGCACCCACTCCTCCCTCGTGTTGTCTGTGCACGCGCCTCATTGCGCATTCACACCCCCACACGATCACACAGGATCACACTGCAGTGTGCGCATGCGCGCGCGATGCCTTTAAATGGGTTATAGAAGGTGACTGCGTATCATCTGCAAAGTGCGCAAGAATGACGCAGGGCTGACTTCACTGGCTGACGACGTCACAGAACTGAGACTGAAAAAAAAGTTAAAGGGAACGCCGGCCGGAAGTGCATGAAAGGAGGGGGAAGAGGAGGAGGAGGGGGAGGGGGAGAGGCAGAGGCGAGGAGTGTACCGCCACACCGGAAGAAAGTGATGCCTATAATGTCATCACTATCACCGGAAACCTCCTGGTGCCACGCGCTCCTGAGAATGTAGAGGGATTGGTGAGGAACACTCCCCCACCTCCACACACTACCCTTACTCCCCTCCGAGACACGCACACACTCATACAGAAACCTGCGTACACACACATTGGGGCAAAGGAGACGTGCGAGCGCCTATATGTCTGTGCACGAGTCAGTGTACATTGCACGGTGGCATTTGCACATCTTAGGTGGACAACGCCAGATAGCCTACAGAGGATCCAGTGCTGCCTGAGTGGCAACCAAAACAGCGTCTACCTGTTTCATTCTGAAGCAGTTGCAACCTGTGTGACAGGTGAACATAAATAACGAACGTGGTGATTTATAAATGTTTAAATAAATATTTGTACGGTGCGTAATTGGATCAGAGTGACCCAGACTCTGACAGAAAAGACACACTTCGAAGGCGATTTTTGTCCGCAGTTTGTACTTTCTGAGCTATCAGAGATTCTGTTTTTTCAGGTTGCAGGCTGAATGCTGCCCACATGGGAGAGAAAATGAGTCACACTGCAGCAACTTCCAACAGGAGAGTCTAGATGAGAATAGTGTCAGTCAAAGCAGACTACGGGGGATTAAGGGGGATGGCCCGTCCAATACACCCTCTCTTTAGGTTAGAGAGAGGTGATTTTTTTTTTACCTCCCAGGATTCAGATAAAGTGACACCAAATCTGTAGAAATATCAATTTAACTTACCTCAGTCAAAGTTCCCTGTGGCTGCGGCTCCTTGCTGTAGAAATATGTCTGTCCTATCTCTAAACTCGCTGTCTTCATCAAAATGAAACTGAGGAAGATCTGTGCCATGCTGTCTTCGCACACAGACGCTGTCGTCCCTCTTCTCCAAAGTCGCTTCCCATACAGACCGGGCTCTCCCATCAACCGTAGGCTTTTTATAGAGATCCTGTAGTAACTAGTAGAGGGAACGGAGGAGGAGGAGGAGGGTGTGGGGGGAAAGGGGGAAAGGGAGAGCTCATTCAAAGATTCACCTACACATGTACGTGCGTATCCCACGTCATTGAACGGAGTGCAGCTATTTATAAGGGGGAGGGAAAGTATAGCCTGAATCACTGTGCACGAGGATGAAAATAGCATGTTTGTTGTTTGTGCGCTCTTTACACTGAGACGTCAAATATTAAAAACTCTAGCGGGAAAATACCTGTAATATAAAGACATTTAGAGTCTCTCATATACTCATTAGTGAGTTGTATCGTATTTACATCTACCAGTATTCCTATAATAGCCTATTTACTACATAATTATCTGTTGTTACATTTCGCAAGGGATCCATTTCAGATTCTGTCTATTTTTTGCCAAGAAGACTCGCAAAACATGCTGTAATTACTTCTGTCAGTGGATTTAGTTGTTGCTTCGGTGATAATATTATGTTCAGTTCAGGTGGATACTTTGAGTCATCAACAAATATTATTTTGCATGTTTAACATCAATCAGATAATCCTAAAACGATTTTACAGTTTCACTTCTCTCTCGATGCAGTTTATTTATTGGAGAATATTAAAAGCGACTACATAGCTGAAAGCAAGCATCCAAAGCTGACACCTGTAGTCGCATATGTTCAAAAATGGTTTACCAAGTGATCATAGCAATGAGCAAATCGTGATGTTTAGATTAGGCGATGAATCACTGCAGCTGCCTGCTTAGAGTGACTGGAAAAGTTTGCTGCAGTGCACAGAATTGTTTTTTGTATTGATGTAATTTCAGTGATATAAAATAACCCACATATCTGCAGACACCTCAGGAGAGTTGTGACAGGAGTCGTGCGTAAATCCATCCCGACACTCTTGAACTCAACAACACATTCAGGGAGATTTTGGGGGGAGACCCTCGTGCATAAAGAAGTGTGTCAGACATATGTGGGCGTACGCGGTGAGAGACTTCTGTAAATTAGACGCACTTTGGGCACTGGTCTAAAATGTCCATTTGTTAAAAAAAAAAAAAGAACAAAGAAAGTTCTCTCTGTGCTTTCTCAACTCACGCCACATAAGAGTGGAAGTTGAGAGAAAACTTCTATGACCCTGCACTCCTCCAAACACTGGAGGTGTGGCTAACACAACCCACCTCCATTTATCCAGAAATGACTTATTACAAATGTAGAATAAAATCTCTTTTCACTCCAAGGTGTAATTTGAAACATTTTCAAATGAATGACCCATTTATTACATTCATACTGTAATTCGTTTTGAGTCTCTGAACTTAATGTTTCTGAACTTTCCATAGACACAACAAACACAAACCCATTGCAGCACCCTTAAAGGGAAGAGACACCCTAAATTCACATTGTTTCAGTTCATGAATTTGAATGAACTCCTAATTGAACTGAACAGCAGGGAGACAGCCTACAGTGATGATGTGCTGCCACCGCTACTTCTTCCTCTCCCTCTCTCTGTTTCTCAAGGTAATCAAGGTTACTCTCACTGGGCCTTGACCTTTACCTGTGGAGAGCCTGCCAGGACTCCAAAACCAAAGAATCCAGAGTTTCCTGTGCTTGGAGATTGATTTTAAACCTTGAGAACACATATCTGTGCTGAAATATTCAATACTCAAGGTTCATTTGCTTTGCTTTTCCCAGAATTTCAACCGTATCCCACAGCATTTCTTCAGCATTTGCTCAGGTGTCATTACAGGTGTCAATCAAATGCTGGGAAAAGATAGAGGAGGACATTCATATCCAACACCAGAGATCACCCTCGACCAGACACGGGTTACAATCTCCCCCATACACCTGTTATCAAGTGACCAAAATTCTGTACTTAAGTCACGTGATGACACCTGAGCATGTTCCATTCAGTGAAGAAGGTCATGGGATATGGTCAAAAGCTAAACCTTGAGAATATTTTACCACAGTCCAGAATTTCTGTTTTCAATCGGCCTGCTGCTGATTATCCTGCGAAATGGGGACATTTTCTGATCCACATGTGGAAATAAAAGAGAAGTAATATCTCAATCAAACGCTGTAAGCCCACAGGGTAAGTCATTAATTAAATATCAATAGACTTAGCCCAAAAAGGTACACCTAATGAGGAAGGTGGAGGAAGTTGTCTGTATATCATTCATCATCATTGCACCCTCAGAGCTTTGCCTGGATGAAAATTAGTTTTATGTTAAACACCAAGACATGTGGAGCAATCCTGGTGGCCTAGTGCTTAATGTGCAAACCATACAACCATCACGTCCCCCATTTGATTCCAACCGGAGACCTTCGCTGCATGTCATACCCTGTTGCTCCCATTGTTTCCTGTCTGTATCTTAAGACAGAAAACTTAAAGACACACAGCCATCTGTGGATAGGTCCAACCATTTTGGGGGTTATTTTCTTTGATGGCTTAGTTTAGATATTTCAAACGCTTGACAATTGGTTTGAATTGTCACATAACTGACACATGGTTCACTTTGTAATGCTAAGTATTACAATGATAAGGTCAACAATACAGATGTTTGTTTAATCTTCTTTGTGGAATTTGTGAAATTGGTTGATTTTGTCCAGAATAATCATATATAGAGCGTTTATAGTTTGTTATAAAGCATATGCAGTGCATCTCTAACCAAGGAGATCTTTGATCCTTTGCTTGTATTGATGTTTGAAGGATGATGCAATATGAATACATGGATTGACCGTTGCTCACGCCAACCATGACTTTAAAATCTACATTCATATCCCCACTAGAGGCAGCCCACTGGGATGTATGTGTATCAATTAACAGAAGAAAAAAACATCCTTGCAGCATGATAAGAAATCAGCAACAACAATACACCCACAGAGGCAAGTACAACATTAGATTTTATTCGCTCTGTTTTAGTCAGGTCTATTTTTCTTCCTCTTTTAGAGTAAACTCGCATAGCAAATTATTGCAGAAGAAGAGGAGTGTGAATCTCTCTGCCTTGGGCCACAAAAGTGTAGAGTCTCCACTGGCTGCAACCAAACAGCAATATAAATGTGCAGACGTGTGGTGGAAGGTAAGCATTGTGCAAGTGTGTGTACGCAAGCATACAAAATCCAATCTCCTCATACTACATCCCACATGGATATGCAAGCGCGCGGGGGGGATGAATGATTGAAATAGTGTGAATGAAGTAGTTCCTCACTCACTCCCTCCTTAATCTTACACTCCCTGTCATTACTGGCCCCATAGTACCATAAACACACACACACACACACACACACACACACACACTGCTACAGTATTGTTTTTTCCTTATCTCTTAAAGATTTTTTTAATTTTAGCATGATGATTCTGGATTATATATTCAGTTTGTAAACCTTTTGCTTCTTGTTTTGACACCAAGCGATCAGCCCGCAGGCAGTCTGCCTTCAACTCATATTCAACATTCAACTTGCATCTACAGTAAATCGAACGCTTGATTGTGAATCAGGATGCAGATTATTTCCTGTTCAAATCTCTTATCTGTCTGTCATGCCCAGTTGTTGGCTCTCTTTTTATCTCCTCATCTGTATTCCAAACAGAGAATGCAGTCAGATAAGAGAGAGAGAAAGAAAAAAACTCATCCCTCCCATACACTCTTCGCTCTCCTCACAACCGCCTACCTTGCCTTCCCACCTCCCCGTCTCCCATTCTGACTCATACTGAAATCCCAGTGAGGCTCCTTTCCCACCCCACCCCTCCACTCTCATTTGTGTTTTTTCTCTCCCTTTGATTGCCAAGCTGGCTCGAAACGCAATGAGCAGAGCGAGAGAGAATGAGCAAATGAAAAAGACAGAGGGAGAGAGGAGCGGAGGGATAGAGACAGGGAGGGAGAGGAGGAGGAAGACTCTGTGCTGCCAAACGTGCCCATAATGAGGATTCTGTCAAAGGAAAGCTGAGGAGGAGAGAGAGAGAGAGAGAGAGAGAGAGAGAGAGAGAGAGAGAGTGTGTGTGTGTGTGTGTGTGTGTGTGTGTGTGTGTGTGTGTGTGTGTGTGTGTGTGTGTCAGAGTGAGATGGAGGTTTGGAAAGAGTGGGTGTATATTAGTGAAACCCCTCTCGCCCCCACGTCGTTCCCTCCACTGTTTCTGTGCTCTTCTTGCCTACAAGATTTGTGAGATCGCAAACCCACACTCACACACGGCAGCAATTCCACATCCACCCACTCACACACACACACACACACACACACACACACACACATGCCTAAGCAGAGACAGTTATTGTGAACTCATATCTACTCAGAAACTTTGAATATGTGTGTTTTTAATGTTGTGTGACGAAGGGGGGAGGAAGAAACACACGTGTAATGGCGCATGTACTTCCTCAGTGACATGTGTTCCTTAGCCACTGGAAGTCAATTAAACAGCTCCAGCAAAATTGACTTACCTGAGATTTCATTACATTTACAGAGCATCTGTGGCAAAGGATGCCCAGACGGGCTGTCCTTTTGCAAAGTCATATGCCATCTCTGCCATATGCTGTAACAGTGACTCACACAAAACTTCACAACATTATGCCAAAGTCATATGCTGAATGTAATTAACATGCAATACCAGCTGTATGTGTGTGTATGTTTGTACAAACGTGGGCAGTCATTTGTGCATATGCACATGTGTTGGAGGGGGGTGTCAGTGTTAGAGTGAGTGAGTGCACAGTGTTTGTACGAGTTTAGCATGGGGATCATTGGAATTTAAAGTGCAGATCACCAGGAATATTTTAAGTGGCATATGTGTCTGTATTTATGTGTCAAAACCCACGCCATGTCCAAATATCAACACTGCTTTCCATGGATACATATATTAAAATACAGTCAGTTAAAACATAACATTTAAAAGCTTGTCGACTAGTTTGTTCCTATATAGACCAACTGGTTCCAGATAGTGGCACCATAATACTGGAGGCTACTCTTGAACGCAGCATTCTTGGTGCAGCCAAACATTGTTCAAATACACAGAACTTTATAGTGACGATCCCAACTAGTAACTACTATCCCAAAGTTTGAAAAGGTACCAAATATGTCAGGTTGAATTTTAGCACAAGAAATATAGGATATTCTATTTGATGGAAAAGTGCAGCCATTAAAAATGTTTGGGGTTTGAATAGTTTACTTAGCTTCAAAGAAGAGAAGCTAATACAGAATATATAGGCCTACAGTGTGGGATACTGTCAGACAGTGTGAAATAAGACTTTAACAACCCTGAAGCTACTTAAGGGGAAAATTGTATATTAAAGGTTTAAGAAGTGGTGTTGTTTGTGCATAACATAGTCAGGTGTAATGTCGATATGGCTTTGGTCTTTGATTAACGTCTTTAATAAAACTTTCATCGAATGAGGTCATGAAATGCAGTCAATAGCTTCCACTGCTACAATCTGTGTTACATTCTGAGTTGGACTTACTTTGTTTAAAATTCTCTATTTTCTGTTATCCTCTGCATTGACACATCACTCCATGTACTCCATCTCATATTGTCTTTTTGCTCATTCCTCCTCTGTCACTCCCGCTATCTCTTTTTGTGAATAATGCATTAAAGCCAGTTGAAATGGATAAATTCCAAACATCTAATGCCAGCAAATATGCGTCACACAAGCCTCTGGCCTCAGTCTCACTTTCTGTGTGTCTTTCTGTCTGTCTCTCCTACACACACGCCTTCTTTCATTTCTGTCTCTCTGACTACTTGAGAGTGGATCCCATTTCAGTCGTCTCACTTTCATCTCCCTGCCATTTTCATTCTCTTTTATTTGTTACCCGTTTTTTTCAACCACAGCAGCATTTTCATTCTACACCTCAACCACAATGTCCCACTCTTGTCTCATCTCTTTCTCTGCTGACTGTATTCTCCCATCTGTCCTCCTCCACTCCAGTCATCTCTAAAAGTCATCTCCTCCCACCTCCCAGTGTCCCAGTGGTGGTGGGAGAGATAGACAGAAAGAGAGAGGGAAAATGAGATGGGGGTAGGAGAGATCTGGATATGATTGGGCTGGAGAAACCCCCTGGTGTCAGAAATTCACCTGCAAAAGCTCCCTGCTTCCCCCGCTTTTCTCATCTGTATTCACACTCTCTCCTCCTTCTGTTCTCTCCTCCCCTCCTGCATCATGCCTCCTCACCTCTCTCCCTCGCTTCCTCTTTCCCTCCCTCACTACCTCCCTGCCTCTCCCTCTCTGTCCTTCTGTGTCTCTTATCATCCTGCATTGCTCCACCTGCACTGTGGTGCAGCGCTGACAATCAGAACTCTGCACACATACACACGGAGGCACACAAGCTCACACACACACACACAAACAGGGAGACACACGCCCACCACTTCCGGCAGCCCCCCTCCCTCTCTCACACCTCTCCACTGCAGACACGAAACATTCTACAACCCCTGGTGTGCCAGTGCTTCATCAAGAGACACTGCTAGCACTACATCAAAACAGTATTCTGCATTCACACACATTGTGGCTTATTGTTTATACCACTAAAAAATAACTGTAATAACAAAATGAAAAACAGAGAAAGGGTTAATGATAGGAATAAGAATAATGATGATGATAATAATAGGCCTAATGATAGATAATGATAATAATTATCAACATGTCATCTTAATTTAACCTTTTTTTGCCCCTTTTCTTTAAGTGCTTTACATAAAATGTGAAATTAACAAACATAGTAAAAGACAACAATAATGAAATAAGACCATGAAAGTAAACCACATCCTGTGCAATTAAAAACTCTTTGAAATAACCAGAAAATGTAATAAATAAATACATGGTCTATAAAATTATGTAATAAGCCAAAGTCTTGCTGCCTGTATTTTCTCTTTCTGCTGCCTGCTTTATGATTTGGGGGTGTATTGTAGCAGCTAAATTAGACAAAAGTAAGTTCTATTACTGTAAGAAGTAATCTACACACTACTATGTGTAGACATTCCTGATTATTATGCCAAAAAAGTGAGCCAAGCACCTCGGATGAATAATTTAGTGACATGATGAGGGAACGTGTATGGAAAAAGAGGACGTTTGGCTCTGGATGAAGAATCATGTGTGGGAGATTAATAGGAAGGACAAGAGACTCTGGCCCTTTAATTTGGTGTTGCTAGGGAAATGAAGCTGTTTACTCTAGCATCAGCCACACCGATGATGTCTACATGAACTCTTCACGTACCCCCCCCCCGCCGTCATATATTTCTGCAGTCCCACAATTCCCCTCCATACCTCCTCATGCAATTTGTAAGTTCACATCATGTCATGAGTGGAAGGCAGGAGAGGAAAGATGTGACAAGGAGGAGATGTTGCACTACATCACTACATTAATATAGATTTGATGGAAAATAAAAGTAGATGGTTGATTTGTTGTTGGGGCCAATCCAAAGGATTGGACAATAGGACAGTTGAGCTAAAAATGAGAATAAGTAATCAATCCTGACATCTAGTGGATATTGTATAGAATTGAGGGTGTGTATATACATAGTACATCTGTCTATTTCTTTATATAATGTGCAGACCTTTAAGCCCCCTTACCTCAGGCCTCACATGTAGGTCAAGGTCTGCGTAAGAATTACATCACTACACATTTTAGAATCACACACATTTTGCCAAATTGTAACAGAAAATGAAAAATTATAAACTTGAAGAATGTGTAAATCATTTTTTTAAATTAGCCATGAGTTTAATTGGAAAGATAATAAAGAGTGTTACAATTAAAACTATTTAGCCTAGTGCAAGATTGGAAAACTTTGCGCAATCATTATCAAACATCCTTTTATCAAATAACATATCTATGTCTGCATAAACAGATTAGGTGGAAAGATGTTGTCCCTATTTGTTAATTAGCTCTCTGTAATAATAAAGGGATTTCCGGTTGAACAGGCAGCACAAAATCCATACCATAATTAAAAACGTTAAAATTATTAATACAGCTTTACATAACACAAAACCAGGAATTACAACAAAAGAGCATATAGTCAAACGACCTAAAATTAAATAAGGATTAAAAGGCACAATCAAAAAAGAAAGAAATATATATTTATGAATATAAATATGCATCAAATAAACTAAAAATGTGAAAAGAAAATATATATATATATATATATATATATATATATATATATATATATATATATATATATATATATATATATATATATATATATATATATAAAGGGTTTACATGAGTATATTCTCTCTATCAAGACAGTAAGGATTTTTGTGCTTCTTCATTTGGTTTTAAAAGTGAAATTAGTAGTAGTGGTATAGTAAATTAGTCGTATACTACTAAAATCTTGAATGCATGAGATTTACTTATAATGGAATATTTTAAAATTCTGATATTGATACTTATACCTAAGCAAAGGTAATGAAATCGGATAAATAACTAGAGCGAACGGGTTGATAAACCGTGCGCACAGATTAAGGGGACCGATAAACACGACTGCCTTCGCTGAAACGTCACCTGGTGAATATGTTTGGTCCAGCTGGACCACCATACTTGTTGTGTTTGTTTTAGTGAAAGCAAAGATGGCGAACGAACTGGACAGAGTGCGAATCTCAGCTGCGGAACTCCGAGCTGAAACGTCGAACTCAAGTAATATTACTGACTGTCAGAAAGGTGAGAGGAAGCGAACTAGATACTTGGAAGGTATATATTCGTGAAAAAGTCGATAAATTCAAGCGAGGAAGTATCCAAAGTTAGCTGAAAGTAGCCTACGGAGTTGCTAAGTTTGCAAGCAGCTAATGTTGTTAGCAAGCGTTAGCTCGCTATCAGCCTTTCCGTTCTTTGGTCCCGCGCGGTCTGTTTTAAACGCCCCCTTCAACCATAACGACACTAGATAATTTATGTCCCACTGTGGGTACACATTATCCCTGTTTTAAATATTCGACGTACCGTTTCTTATGTTTACCCCCCATACTTTAAGTACATTAGTAGAAGGAATGTGTCCTTAATATTTGAATGTCTTGTTGAATGATATAACGACCGATAAGCTCGACTCTTGTCGTTGTTAAACGTTAGTCAACGTTATCGAATTAGCTGACGTCTAACGTTACTAACGTTAACCATTTACGTTACAGTTACGTTTTCCGCCGAAGAGAATAAAAGGTTTATATGAAAATTCAACATAAAAGTTTTGAGAACAGTCGCGTGTTTCTCATGCTGTGGGAAGTATTGCAGGTTTATTTGTAGCACGCTGTGAACGGTTCATTTGGTATGAATGTTAATGCAGTGTTTAGTGGATAGCATTAGTTTGTGAATATGCACACGTCTGTTTCCTTCCTACGCTCTGATTCTGAACATCTAAAATGTTGACATCTCCAGTGACTTGGTTCCAAGCAGACAGAACTTCAGTTGTTGTATCTTTAAAGGATAAGGCTGGTGATATTCTTTATTTTTCTTATTGTCAACAAGTCTCACGAAAAGAACCTGATGTAGCTTATCCCTCTGTGTGATAGCGCACCATTGTTGTCCGAAAACTGTTAAAAACACATCAATGAGACACTCCATTGCACTGGGTGACATTTTTCTCCAATACAATGAACACCTGTAATTTATTTTGAGTCAATACAGCATACACCGTTCTGCTGCCATCAGTACTTACTAGAGCATCAAATGCATATTAATCACAGCTGGAAATAGTCCCCAACAAATGCACTTTTGCTAAAAGCCGCAGTGCCCATCTGATTAAGTAAATTACTTAGCCCTTTTTAGAAATTAAACTATGTATATGAGACACATTTTTAAAGATTTAGGTCTTTGGTGAGAATGAATGGGCTTGGGGCTAAGCTCCACAGTCAGGGTTGGGAAGTCGCAAAGTACTGAGAGACGGCCTGAGACATTGTTGAATTTGATCTTTTCATGGGATTTGTTGACAAAAAGAGATACAGAATATGCCAACCATATTCTTTCATACCCATACTCCATCTACTGTGTTGCTGACTGACTTGGTCTTTCAGCATCTTATCTTCTTCTTTCTTTCTATGTGTTTTTCTTTCTGCAGAGGAGCAACAGGAGCATCGTGTACACAAGCAGCAAAGGAGGCGTGAAGGAAAGCGAACTGATTTGCAGCGCTTCCAGTCGGTAGCTGGACATGGACGGTGTCACCGTGACAGTGAGGAGGGAGAACCTGGTCAAAGTGATCCCCTGGCCGCTGATTTATATGAGCATGATCAACCATCACAGAGTGAGAAAAAGGGTGCCCCTGAAAAAGTTTTAGAAAGACATGGGTGCACAGACGATGGGACGAGTACCGACAAAAGGGAAGAAGACAGGATGAGAGGTGACGGTAGTAACACTCAGAACTGTAGAAAGGGCAGCCGCTCACAGTCTAAAACGGAAGCAAATCAAGCAATAGGTTTTGTTGAAAATGACAGAGAACACCAGGAACCTGCTGGAGCTGCTAAGCCGACAAAGAAAGCCCGCAAACCAGACCGGGAATTTTACCAACCTGGGAGCCGGAGGAACATTCAGGGAAAGGACTGTGGAATTGGAAGAGAGCAGGATAAGCCTCCCTCTAGGAAGCATGAGCAGAAAACTGAACCTGAATCCCAGTTAAGTACAGGGGAAAGGGAGGGGAACAAAAAAATGTCTACACATAAGCAGGGAGGAAAAGATATAAAAGGTATACAGGAAAACGTAAAACTGTCTAAATCCAGTGAGACAAACCGAAAGCAACGAAGCCGAGATGTGGAAAAACCTCCATTACCCTCTAATGCTTCGGTGGAGAAAATTACTAGCAAAGTAGAAAAGCTCAGCGTGAAAGAAAAGGGTAAAGTGGGACATGAAGGCCAAGATATTGAAGAGTTAAGTTACAGGAGAGAGGAAACGACTGATAAGGAAAGGAGAGGCCAAGGGGGAGGAACAAAAGAGGAGGAAGAAAAGGTAGAGAAGAAGAGGGAGAAGGGAAATCGCAGACTTAGAGGAGGGGAGAAGGAAAAGAGAGGAATCAGGATTCTAGAAGAGGAGAAGATGAAGTAGGTGGTGGAGGAAAGAGCGACCGGGGGAAAACTGAGAAGGAAAGAGACAGGAGAGCAGCAGAATCAGACAGGGATAACAAACCAGGTAAGACAGTAGAGACACACCAAAGCAAAGGAAGAGAGAATCGCAGAGAAAGCAGAAGAGGAGACAACAACAACCGGTCCAGAGATGTTGAGAAAGATGCCAAGATGCAAAGAAATGTAGACAGTGCTGTAGAAAGAGGTGAAAGAAACAAATTCAATGCAAACATCACAACACCAACATCAAAACGCTATTCCAGATCAGATATTCGGCGCTCACGGAATCGAACTTACAGTAGTAGCTCAGCCAGCAGTGTGACCAGCCTGGATGGTCCTGGACTAAGAATGGATGTGGAGAGTACCAAGTGGCCACACTTGGAGCCTAGGCACAATAACAAAGAGGGGATTGCTAATAGTAGAGAAGGACGAAGGAGTAATTTACAAAGCTGGACAACCAATGGGGAATCATCTACAGAATCATTGGAAGGGAGTGAGATGAGTGACATAGCAGAAGATAGAGGAAGGAGAAAAAGAGGTGGGGAGGAAGAGCTAAGTGCAGAGAGCCGGAGGGAAGAAAGGAACAGATCAAAGGGGGACAAAGGTGGAGGTCGGGGAATCCTAAGGGTTTCTCTAGAAAAACAGTCGGGTACTTCGTCACATGGTGGGGTTGCCCAACATCGCAAGCAAGGCTTGGTTCCTCGTGGCAGAGGTGGGGGTATCCTGGTGCTTCCAGCCCGCACAGACATCTCTAATTCACCTGAGGTTGGGCAAAGGCTTCTTTTTGGTGGAATTAGGGGAGGAGCAGCTTGCAGGAGTAGAGGAGGCAGAGGAGGAGGAATGAGACGACTCTGGGATCCAAATAACCCAGACCAGAAACCTGCTCTTACCAGCACCCAGTCTTCACAGCATTCATCTCTCCAACAGCCTATATATCTTCAGACAGGGACTGGATATGGACAACTTCACTTTCTGGACACAGACGATGAGGTAGCAGGCAGTCCTCCGGTCCCGCAGGGTGAGCACTTTCGATCCAAGCAGGCTGCTGCCATGGCCTACTACAAATTCCAAAACTCTGACAACCCCTACTGTTACCCCATGCCCACCAGCAACATGCATAATCCTGGCACCACCACCAGCCAGCGCTATCCATATCCCTATCATATGGGGCCCTACCAAATGGCTCCCTCTAACGGTATATACCCTGGTGGCCCTGGTGTGGGCCAGTTCTGTGGGAGTTACAGGGGAGCAGGTTATTCCCAGCCAGGTGCAGGAAGTGGTTTGACATTTGAAGAGGTGGAGCAACAAGCCAGAGGGGAGCTGGTGAGGTTGCTGAGGGCTGCAGATGCACAGGAGCTCCAGCTTAGTAACCTGCTGTCCAGGGACAGAGTGAGTGCTGATGGACTGGATCGCATGGCCCAGCTCAGGTGAGGATTTGGGGGGAAAAGATGTGTGTTAGTGGCATTTTTCTGTATGTGTGTGTTTTCTCTTTTGTCTCATACTACTTGTTTGGCTGTCAGTTGCCCCTTGGGACTAATTAATAATACTGAGCCAGTTGGCATATAGAAAAAGCACTGTCTTGTTATGCCCTTGTGTTTTCTAGAGCTGACCTTTTGGGGCTATATGAGCAGGTCATCCTGACAGACATCGAGTTCTCAGACTCTCAGTGTGCAGATCAGGCTTTGTGGAAAAACGTCTTTTACCAGGTCATAGAGCGCTTCCGGCAGTTACTCAAAGACCCCACCTATGACAACACCCCTCATATCAGGAACATGCTGCTCACGCTGCTTGATGAGGTAAGGAATGTGGGAAATTTGGACAGGGCAGGGTTCCACAAAAAAAAGGTTTTTGCAAGGGCGGTGGATTGGAGACGTGTGTGTCTAGCATCAAAGATCTGTGTGCAGGATTCATAATTTTGCTTGAGGATAAGTCAAGACAGATGTCTACTAACAGTGTCTTTTGGCACTTAATTGGTTATACAGTTGTGACCTTGCTTATTATTTGGGTAAGCACTGGGATAAGTAAACCCAAAGTGTATATTTGTAGATAATATACACAGTGTATATGTATGTTGCCTATGAATCTTGGAAATATGTGTGTCCAAAACCATTTTACAGCTTTAATTTCTTGTAGTAGTAGCATGTCAAAATAAATTCATAATTCTTATCACTCTTGTATAGGATTTTTAATGTGTGCATGCATACATTAAAGATGACTAATTATGGAAACATTCATCATCATTTTTTTTTCTTCACCGTAACTTCACTTGTCTGTTGTGGTCATTGTCTGTGTTTTACAGGGAGCACTATTCTTTGATGCGCTGCTTCAGAAGCTGCAGACAGTGTACCAGTTTAAGTTAGAGGATTACATGGATGGCATGGCTATCAGGGCTCGGCCATTGCGCAAAACGGTACAGTAGTACTCACTTTAGTCTGTGTGTGTTTGTGTGTGCACTTAACGTGTTCAAAGATGTATCAAATAATGAATTTTACAATTGATTGTGTGTGTGTGTGTGTGTGTGTGTAAATGTATGTATGTATGTATGTATATTATATTATATTCAATGTACAGTAAGCTAAAACTTGAAGCTTGTTTTTTCAACTGAACTTTGTATGTAGTGAATTGTTAAAAGTTTTTGTTGCTGTCTTTTTCAGGTAAAGTATGCACTTATCAGTGCTCAGCGCTGCATGATTTGTCAGGGAGATATAGCACGTTACCGGGAACAAGCCAGTGACTCGGCCAACTACGGCAAGGCTCGCAGGTAGGCTGTAATTCGAGCGTTCTCTAGGTCAGTGTTTTTCAACCTTTTTTGAGCCAAGGTACATTTTTCCATTGAAAAAAATCACAAGGCACACCACCAACCGAAAATGTTAAAAAATGAAACTCTATAGCCTATATTAACAATATACAGTCATTCTTATCAAAGTGTCTTGAATAGGAATCAAATAAACACAAAGAAAAAAGTCTTTTATGATCTTTCATATTTCTTCTTTCAAAGTGCAGTCACCTACTGATATGGAAGAGTATGACATGGTTACTCTGCCGGTCACTAGACAGCACAGACACTTGACAATGGCATATTATTTGCAGACAATAATTAATTCGTTTTTTAGACCAATTAGGTGAAATTGAATAATTTTCCACGGCACACCTGACTATCTCTCACGGCACACTAGTGTACCGCGGCACAGTGGTTGAAAAACACTGCTCTAGGTATTGTAAAGGGGGCTACAATGTCAACATCTGGACTCACGAGTCCAAGAATAACTAGCCTTTTCGCTGTGGGACAATTTTTGCACCTATTTAATTTCTCCCAGACAACTGGTTTTCATTTAGTCCTGATTATTTATGAGAATTGCTGTACAACTTTCAATCTCTGACAGCTTTTATAACTTTCTCAGTCTTCTCAGACTTTTCCTTAGATGCTACCTGCTAAAGACAAGAAACTTTGTACCATAATATGGAAAGTTCCTTCCTAGCTGCATATGACCGATTTAGATGAGAACCTTGTAATTTAAAGTAGAAGCAGAAAATTCTGAAAGGCTAAATCTTCCAAAAAATTTCTCTGATGGTATCTCATGACTACATGTTTCCATTTTTTCTTAGCTGGTACCTGAAAGCCCAACAGATTGCCCCCAAAAATGGACGACCATATAACCAGCTAGCCCTGCTGGCAGTCTATACAGTAAGTGATATGGATATGTAGCTGAAAAAGTTATTTGCAGGCATAATTAGATAATTGGAGTTAAGTTACTGGATTTGGACTTTTTTGTGACTGACTCTCTTGGCACTCTCCTGGCATGTCCCTGGGATAATTGAAAAATACAACTACATTTTGAGTAATGGTCTGTTTGCACCTAGCCAGTGTGCATTCTTTTGCAGGATACCTCCCTCCTCTTACTCTCTTCCCACCCCTTTCACTTACAGAAGCGGAAGTTGGATGCTGTGTATTATTACATGCGCAGCTTGGCAGCTTCCAACCCCATCCTGACTGCAAAGGAAAGCCTGATGAGTCTGTTTGAGGAAGCTAAGCGTAAGGTGAGACACACATTTCGGTCATTAACTTGATGCCAGATGATTGATGATTTTTCGTGGACCAAAAACTTCTGATGTCACCTCAATTATACTCTCGCATAGCCAGACCTATCTCCACACTACATTTAACACTGTACCAGCGCTGGAGAAAGGTCTGGCTGAACCCCTTATCATTCTGGTATAAGGGGAAAAACGCTCTAGCTTGTATTTGTTCAAACCAATCACAGTCGTCTTGGGCAGCACTAAGCCCAGGATGCAGCGACAGAGCCCTTGTAAAATACGCACGCAAATAGCAGGGAATTCCGACTGAAATTGTTGGCCAATTGCAGGCTTATACCCACAGCCTCAGTTCTAACATGAGTGCACTGCCTTAACTTGGATACACTCATAGGAAATAACTTAAAGTCAGAACCTTGGAAATGAACCATCGTAATGTTACTGAGGACGTTAATTATTAGTTGGAACAGAGGTGGTTTGACAGAAGTATAATCTCGAAAGGTTGTTGGTTGCGGTTGAACAGAACTGTCTGTACAGTAGGGTTTCATGTATAATTGTATTACTATTGCAGTGTCCGTTCATACCTCATAACGCATTTATACTTGCCCAAGATACAATTATGATTTTATCATATAGATATTAACATGTATGTATAAAGACAAATATAATAACTTGGACGTATTAGTGTGTTAATTCAATAATTTGCTTAAGTATTTACCTTATTAGCATAACTGGTCAAATTTACTATAATCTGGTGATTATGCCGAGACTTTAGGCAGCACAAGTGCTTCTTGTTTACAGACTTTGTTCTTGTAGGCAGAGCAGCTTGAGCGAAGGAGGAGGCAGGAGCATGAAGGAGGCTCCAGGGGTCCAGCAGTAAGAGGAAGAGGAAGAGGGGAAGATGGAGCACGTGTGGAGATTTGGATTCGCCCCAGCGGACAAGCAGCAAACCCATCCTCGCAGAGAGGAGGCAGTGAATCCAGCAGAGACTCTGAACAGGATGGAGAGCTGGGCAGTCTCAGCACTAGTGATGTAAGATCCCTTTTTTTCTTTCACTCTCTCTTATACACACACGCACATCGAGTCTTATGCGTCATACACCTTTACATGTCTGCATTCAAAGACACTGGTCTGTGTGTGCATTTTTTGTACCAGGTATTTTTGATGAAAGTTCTAGAGAGTTTTTTTTTTTTTTTTTTTTTTTTCAAAACACTTAGAGACACTAATGCCTGCAGACATCTCCTACACTGTTTTTATAGAGTTTAATTTCCCCTCTCTTGTTTGTAATCTAATTTATTATTTCCTCTGCTTTCATTTTTTTCCTCCCAGTCCTTCAGTCCTTTTGACTCATTTATTCCCTCTGTCTTCATTTCATTTTTACTTTTTCAATATTACCTGTGCCTTCATTTCTGTTTACTAATCTTTTCATTGTGGTTCCTGTGTTCAAAGATGTTTTTAACCCTCTCTCTACCCATTCATTCATCTTTTGTTATTTGGCCATTTTTTGGTTTGTTTTCGTTTTTGGTTGCAATGATTCATCATCTGTTTATTAAGTGGAACAGGCTATTTTCTCAAGTACGTATATGGAGTAATTGGACATCCATCCATTAATTTGTTCGCTGTGTATTCTGTCATAAAAAATTGTTATAGTGGCATTTGAGAGAACATAAGGGATTAGATGTGTTTTCTTGGGCAACTTCTGTCAGCGCTTTCTAAGTGACATTGAGGCAGATATAGCAGATAGCTGGGAGACGTACCTTCTCCAGCAGATCCTAGGTCTTTCTGGTGTGCACTTGTGTGAAAAAAATCCAGATTTGACAGAAGAAACTGTCCTTAGGGATTAAAATTTCATACCAAGATGGAACAAAAAGATGAAAAACAAAGGTTGTGACAAATTAATTAATTTGCCATCAAATTAATGGTACTGGGGTGGTAGACTAATCAAGTGGACCCAGCGTTAGAATATCGGACGCTAGAGAGCTACCATGGCGTTTCGCTGGATTAAAGTGGGGGAGACAAAACTGATTGGGGGGCATGTCCCCCCGTCCCTAGTGGTTGTCCCAAGCAAACACATATTTTTTGTCTCACAAATCACGGCAATTCATTGCTTACCTTGATTTTGCAGAAATTGTGAATGTGTCAATCTCCTGTTGCCCCCACACATGAGTGCCGCGTGTAGCACGCACTTGGTATAAGCGTATCAAAGCAGTTGCTGATAAGGCACAATAGTTTTGGCGTAAAAAAAAAAAAAAAAAAAGGATTTGTGTTTTTGTTGTAATTTTCAGCAAA
The DNA here is from genome assembly GCF_020085105.1 of Siniperca chuatsi. NCBI lineage: Eukaryota > Metazoa > Chordata > Actinopteri > Centrarchiformes > Sinipercidae > Siniperca > Siniperca chuatsi. Next base: position 15,991,254 of record NC_058055.1, read on the forward strand.
GGCTGCTACGAGTTAGATAGGCAGGGAAAACCCTGCCAAAGATTGGTAATACTTTTCTTATGTTCTTTTGGTCTTCTCTTTTTTTTCTCCAGCTAAATAAGAGATTCATTCTGAGTTTCCTGCACGCACATGGAAAACTCTTCACTAAAGTGGGGTAAGTGATGTCTCATGTATTCCAGATCTTAAATTCATGGACTGAGTGAGTTTAAAGGAATGAGAATATAATCTAAAATTTGTATTTTTGTGTGTGCCTTTGTGTCTGTTTTTATGTGTTGATGTTATCTTTGTGTGTCTTGCCTATACAGCATGGAATCCTTCCCAGGAGTGGCTAGCCGTGTTTTGCAGGAGTTCAGGACGCTGCTCCAGCATGGCCCTTCCCTACTGGGCAGCACACACATGCTGCAGATTATCACCATCAACATGTTCACCATTCACAATGCCCACAACAGAGGTAATGCTGCACACACACCATTATTATCATCATCAAACAACAAATATTGCTTCTAAGTGTTTATCTGCAAAATGAATATAAAAGCATGGCTTGTGAACAACTTATTTTATTTCTATGCAGGTGATTAACATGAATTTGTTGTGTAAAATGTGACTCCATTTAAGAAAAACACATTAACTTGTTGGCATGTTTGAACTTGAAGCGCTTCAGTGGCCATTGCAGAGTTGATAATGGCTCTTTGATACATGTTTAATCTCATCTTCTCACATGCAAGTTCTTTATTATGCAATTAAGCATGCAGTTCTTTTCCCAATTTGACCACAATTAGAAAATGAACGCACATGCTGGGGCTGCACACAGTTGGTAATTGGTAATATTGATACAAAGAGTGTTGACGTAGTACTGTTTCAAATTCTTGTCTCTGTTTGTCAGGTGAAGAAGGAGAAGTGCGGCCCATTTTACAAGAGCAAAGCACTGCCCTGGGTCTTGGCATGTTTGCACTACTGGTGCAGCGCTGCACAGAGCTGCTCAGAGATACTCCTGCAGGTACGCACTCCGTAAGCTCCACAAGTATTTGATCCGCAGCATTTATTTAAGTTGTGGCTCTATGCTCCTGTCCAATTCAGGTACTCTGAAATTAATGTCAACATCCCTGCGGATCCTTAAAAAGTCTTAAAACGTCTTAAATTTAGTTTTTTTTAGAGTCAAGGTCTAAAAATGTCTTAAAATGTCTGGAATTGTAGGAGGGGAGGCAGAATGAATGAGCCTTTATTTTACCGTTATTTTATATCTCACAACAATGACCATTTCCACAACGTCTAATTGTCTAATCATTGTCTATTTGTTTGTACGTTAAATAGGTAGCGTACACTCCGCTTGGTAGTTTGCAGCAGTACGCCTTGTGTACAGGCTGTGATCCGCATTTTAACTTAGAAGAACGTGTTTATCCAGCTTCCAATTTGAGGGCTGCAACGGGGAAAAGCAAAATACCAAGAACGCAACACTGTGAGCAAGCAATGCAGGCTCAGCCATGGGTAAATTCAAATTCAATAAGAAGTTCCAGAGATTTGTACAAGGTGCGATGCGAACTTTGTTGCAAAACATTCATACTTGGGACAATGGTAAGCACAGATTCTCACATGAAATCTCAAAAGCACACACACTCTGCTAGCATTCGAAAAAGTACTATGCCCATCGAGTCATACGCTGCTACTGCTAGTTTGGCTGCACGTACTAGAGATGATTTGTCTACTGCGACTATGTCCGCTCTGCAGTAGTGGAATGTAAATAAGTACATTTACTCAGGTATTGTATTGAAAAAGACTTTTTAGAGATACATGGTTCTCACAGGACAGCGACGCTACAAACATATGATGATCTTATAGAATATGATGCATTGCTATAGATTAAACTACCCAACAGTATATAATGTAGTTAAAATTAGCTCAACTTTAAACAACTACAGCAGTAAAATGCAATATACACATTAATGCAGCAGGAATATTAATCCAAAAACATCATATATAATAGTAAAACACTGACTTTTGTTAATGAGAAGGTAGTTATGTAAGCTAAGGTCACACTCAATAGAACTCAATAACAGCGTATTCTGTAGTCTAGTTTGTCGTTTTCTTTTGCCACGGTAATGGTATAATTTTTTCCTTTTAGAGGTTTTAAAAGGTCTTAAAAGTCATTAAATTTGTGCTTAAAAAAAATGCAGCTACGCTGATTGGTATTAGGGTGTTTTCATATGTATCAGATGAACAGTTAAAAGACAAGAAATACTGTCTCATACTTCCTAGTATCATCTACTACCAGGGCTGCCAACTTTTCACTTGAGTTTGGAGTGAGATTTGGTATCTGTTTCGTTGGTGCATTTTAGGAGTAGGCCCATCGCAGGGGCCGGGGTCATCATTCCTCAACCCCCAGGAATAAAAAAAAAAAAAAAAGTTCAGCAGCCAAATTCAGCCAATTTAAAGCATGTATAGATGAAAAGCTAAGTCACTAATCATGGTCAATGATGAATAAGTGTGGTTGATCAGCATACTTGCCAACCTCCAGACATCATAGCCTAAATCGGGAGACCTAACCACGATATCTGGGGATCTTCCCCCAGAAAATTGTTAATTTCAGAGACTGTTTTCTTGCATTCTAGTGAATTTATGGAGTAATTTTGTTGCCAAAATGTGGAGTCGGGGGGAAGGGGGCATTGGGACTCTCGGGAGAATCTGGAGGGTTGGCAAGTAGCTACATCTACGAACAGTAGCGTTGTATGAAAAGTAAATTAAGGAGAAAGACAGTGGATCCCACAGGATAATTTTGTCCAGAAAACAAACAAACTAGGTTTTATTAAACTAGAACGCCAGCCTAGAAATAGAAGAGAGCGAAAGAGTTCTTAGCTGAACTATTTTGTTTGGATTTGTCATAATTTTCTCATTGATTATGTCAGAGGTGCTTTTACACATATTTACTGATAAGAATGCAAAGGCAATTCATCTTCTGACACCATAGCAGCTAAATTAAGCTTTTAACCAATGGTACTGTGTGATAAATGAGAGCTAGGATGAATACTAATGCATGATGCACTATTGCAGCATAATGCATTCATTAGACGATAGCCTGTCTGCTGGACTTTAACTAGCCTAAATGATTTGTTGCAGCAAATCTCTCATTTGCATGGTTGTTTAGATGTCAGAAGAGTCAATAGAGTTGTATATGCAGAGACTATCAACGCTCTGAGTTCGTCTTCCCTCTCCTGACAATGGAAAATCATTTTACTTTTACATTAAGATACAAAGATTGTTAAATGAGTTGAATATAACATACTGTACTATATGCAAACACAGAAAGAAAGTCCATCAATAGGATAAATAAAACAGGATGAAATACTTTCCTCTATTTAAAGTGAGAAACAGATGAATGGCCCAAAATAGTTAAATTAAAACACTGGACCATTTTGAACTCTTGAGTTCAGGGGCGGTTCTTGGGTCAGTGGAGATGCAAGGCTTAGCCCTGAAATCTTTGAATGAGTCTGGGGTCATGTGCTGATCGATAAATATTGTAATATAAATAAGCGCTATACGAATAATCTCATTATTATTATTATTATTATTATTATTATTATTATTATTATTTCAAACACTTGCCTCCTTTAACACACACTCCCTGGACACTTTTTTGCCACAAATATACAATTTAATGCAATCCAATACAACACATCTGCTACAAATTCTACATTTAGGAAGTTTTTCTTGACACTGTCATAGTGATATTAATTCAACTATATAAAGTATTTCTCATTCTGATATGTTTTTTTTTTATTGAGGTCATAGTTATAATCCATTCCATTACAACACCACAAAACCCGGATTACATTCTGTGGCAGGAGGAGACATTATTGGTGAGCCTAATTAAGCTAACCTAACTTGTCTTAATTGCATTAAAAGTTGTATTTTATATGTAGTTTATTATTTTATTGTATTTTTATTTAAATTTTCAGAAATGTGAAATTGAAGAGCAAAGTAAGGCAAAATTCTACATAAATGAAAGGTGTTTTATGATTTTGGAGAGGTATGTGTATGTGCCTCTGTCAACTAAAGCCACACAAACTGTGTGCTTTGGGCTCTGGAAAAAAGCCTGATGTTCAGACTTTGTCCTGTGGGCAAGCCTATTTAATATCATAGATAATTATATTTTTTCATGAAGGAGTGACTATTATTATTGACCTATTATTGGGAATTGCAAGAAAGTTTCAGAGCGACAGAGTGTCCCCGTAACCATAGTTACTCATTCTCAATTCTGCCTACGTGCACACAGCGCAAGAGGAGAGGGAGAGCCGCTGTGCTGCTGCTGCCGAAGTGCTCTGTCTTGTCTGTCCGTGCTCTGTCAGTGTCCTGTTTTTGCGCCGCGACGTTATCAGTATAAATTAGTTTTTCACTGCGTGAGAAAATGGGCATGTGAAAAGTGTCAGTTGCATGAGTCTCATAGTCAATGCGTGAGAGTTGGCAGCCCTGTCTACTACTCTTCTTTAGAGAATACACTATTGTTCTGCTACGTGACAATTGTCTTTGGAAATTTCTGGATAAATCCTAAGACATATTTTGATATTTTATGTCAGACCCAAAACATCCTCGTATTGAATTTTTGTGGTATTAATGCTCCTGATTTCCATATAATGGGAGCTGTTTTTGTTTGATTGTTTACTATTAGGTGGTGTGTTTTAAAAACTTCTCCTCGCTTTCTCTCTTTCAGAACCAGTCCACATGGCAGATGGAGAGGAGGAGGATAAAGGGGAGGAGCTGGAGGGTATGGTGAGGGTCTCTGCCTTCCCATTGGACCTTAGAGAACTACTGCCAAGCATCAAGGTCTGGTCTGACTGGATGTTGGGACACCCAGACCTGTGGAACCCACCACCATGCAGTATAGAGTGAGTACTTTAAACTGCAATAACAGATATTTTTGGCCACTTGGGGGCAATGGAAACAAGCTGTGAACACAACATTGGCATACCATCACCTTTTAAGTTGATATGGTGATCTTGTTATCAAACAGTTGCTTATTTACACATCCAGTAGTTACAGAGCAACATTATCATTAATTTGAACTGTGTCTCTGGCCACCTGGAAAATGTTAGCTCAGTATTCGCTCTCTCTTCGCTCTGTGTTTGGTTCAACTCCTGAGGGAAATATCTGGCTATTTAGGTGTTAAATGCTCCACTATGTTCACCAGCTAGTCGCTAACTTTGTCTGTCTGCCCGTTGGTGCTGAGCAGGTAGTGTACAGTAGGTTTTTCACTGAAAACAGCTGCCTGCTGAGGCAGAAAGTGAAGCTATGAGAGCGGTGAGAGTGAACCAAAACAGTAAAGTTGCAGGCCGGACAGCTAAACAATGCGCTGAAACTCTATAAAGCTCCATAAAGCTGAGTGAACCTACAGATGTGGGTGATAATTTTCTTTTAGGTTCAAGACTAGGAGCGATTCATTACACATTGTTGATACATTGTTATTATAAAAAATATCAATTATAGCCGCTTTAAATGACTACCTCAGGGTAATCTGTTGGTTCTGCTCATTGCCTCTACTGGTACATTTACTCAAACCACACACACCACAACACTCTTCAGACAGTAGTTCTTTTAAATATTCATTCCTCACTATCACTTGGGGTTTTTCCTCTCTATCAAGTTGCTGCCCTGATGTTTGGCAGTGCCTGGCTGATCTGTGTAACATGCTGGCACGTGTGGACCATGAGGAAGTGCCGTTGTACAAAGTCGACACTGACGAAAGCGAGGGAGATGAGGAGTTGACTGTGCTGCAATTGAAGGAGGACAGGCTGCTTGCTGGCTTTGTACCACTGCTGGCTGCACCACAGGAGCCCTGCTACACAGACAGACACACTGACATGGTGAGTGAAAAGTAAAGGTGTATTTCATCATATTGTAACACTGCAGCCCTGGTACATACATCTGCTCCTGTAGAATTACTGAATGTTCTACTGATTATTCTTCTGTCACCTTCGGAGTCCTGGATTTTACATGTAACCCTAATCGTCCTCTTCTTGTTCTCATGCACATATACCTTCATCCTCTTTCCTCAGGCAATAGCAGCAGATTGTAAGAGAGTGACGGTGCTGAAGTACTTTCTGGAGGCTTTGTGTGGACAGGAAGAGCCTCTGTTGGCCTTCAAGGGAGGCAAATACATCTCTGTGGCAACTTCTCCTCCAGCTAGCCACTCAATGGACACAAGGAGCAGGCAGGATTCTCTAACAGAGAAAGAGGTGACTGTCTTTCTCCTACTTTCCCTCTAATAACCTCTACTCTTCACTTTGCTCCCTCTGTGCTTTTCATCTCTGATTGTACTCCTTTCTTTCAAAATTTGATCTACACAAAATTATGTAAATGCTAAAGTTTTATTTTCATTGCAGTTCAGCAGAGGCTGTTTAAAGTAGTGGTAATAGCTGAAAATTTGTCTTATCGTTGTCTGTTTCTGTTTGGCAGGCTGATGATGTCATAGTCGAGGCAGAGTCCTCTCCCTCAGCATCAGAAGGGGAGGAGGATGCCGAGGATGCGGGAGACAGTGAGAATGACATCAGGCAGCTGAAGGCGCGACGCCACGCCCTCACCAACAAACTGGCACAGCAACAGAAGCGTAGGGATAAAATACAGGTAAAACAGGTACAGTATGTACCTAACAATAAATATTCCAATTGGGAAATACATTTAAATAGGCATATATTGTACATAAAATTGCATTAAGCAAAAGTTTGTTTCCATTAATTAGGAAACTCCTATGGGTTAGTGTTGAAATGTTCAGATCCTGCATTGTGTGAATGCAAAAACATTCCAGGTGATGCGGAAAGAATTCGTTTTCTTTCTGGTCATGCTTGTGTCTTAAAATAGTACAGTAAGTATTAATTGAACAGGGCAGGTGTATACAGTTATACCATGTTGTGGCAGAGTTGTATTTAACATGAAATTTAATGTGTGTGTGTTCCAGGCGGTGCTGCAGACAGGCGGGCAGTTGGAGCTGGAAGTGAGGCCTCTCTTTTTGGTTCCAGATACCAATGGATTCATTGATCACTTGGGAGGGCTGAAGAAACTCCTTCAGTGTGGAACATACATAATAGTTGTGCCACTCATCGGTAAGGCTGAAAGACATAGAAAAGAGGAAATTAATTAGAGGATGAGTACGCATAAGAGGGATAAAGGAGCAGGAAAACAGGAAATCTTTTTTTATGTATACCCATGGTGTGATATGTGATCTCTCTCTCTCTCTCAGTGATTACAGAGTTAGATGGCTTGGCTAAAGGCCAGGACAACTTTGGTGGAGGAGTGGGGTCAGGAGGGCGCGGCACTGGCAGTCGTGGCAACTATAATGTTACTGCAGCCCATGTGCGGTCTGTGCAGGAGAAGGCCCGGTTGGCAGTGGCTTTCCTAGAGAAAGGATTCGAAGCCAGGGAACCGTACCTGAGAGCGCTGACAAGCAGAGGAAATCAGCTTGAGTCTATTGCCTTCCGCAGTGAAGACACCTCTGGACAGCAGGTGAGAGCCCAAATAAATGTAGCCCAAAATGTTTGTTTCATTTTGTTTTGTTACCTTTTGGTAATTTAGTTTCAGATTGTGCAATGAAATAAGGTTGACTGCTGATGGAACATTACTACTTACATCAAATGTTTGTACTGTTTTTCCATGACTTGGTTTAATTTTCTTCCTCAGGGTAACAATGATGATGTGATTCTGTCCTGCTGTCTCAACTACTGCAAAGACAAGGCAAAAGATTTCATGCCTGATCAGAGAAGTATGTAACATTTGCTGTTATTTATTCTGTGTTTATATTTCCTCACATACATGCAAACCGCTTTGCATAATTTGATGTAAATAGTCTTCAGCGTTAACTCTTACTACTCTTTGTCCCCCCACCACACACACACAGATGGGACAGTGAGACTCCAAAGGGAGGTGGTGCTCCTTACAGATGACCGTAACCTGCACGTCAAAGCTTTGACCCGCAACGTACCGGTCCGAGACATCCCTGCTTTCTTAAGCTGGGCCAAAGTGGGCTGAATCAGACTAAGCTGGAATCAAAGGAGCCCAACTGCTGAAGTCTGCTTGCCACTCAGCCAAGCAGTGGAAGAAGAGGAGATAAAAGGGGAGAGGAAATGATAAAGAAAGCAAAGCACCACTTCTTATGAATTACAAGCAAATGTAGTGAGAGCAGGGTGGTTTCCGTGAGCTTTTCCCCCCTTGTGATGAAGTGTGTGTGTATGTATGTGTTAAGATCAGTGAGCTTCCCCAGAAAGAGACAGGGAGACTTGATAAGTCTCAGGAAGGTTGCATTGGAAGTGAGTAAGGAGGTAAAAATGGAGCAATTTGATTTGTAAGTTGTCTGGTCCAGCCTCCAGCCTCCAGCCTAGTTAGTGAGTGTGTACTCTGAAGCAGTATTCAAATTTGAGGCTAATGATAGAATGAGGCAGAGAGAGAGGGTGTTATGGTCATTTAATTGATTAAAGACAGCAGTAATGAAGGCCATAACTGGCACTTCCACACTTCTCTGAGGGCCCAGTCATATGGACTGCTTTGGCCTCTACAGCAAAGCTGAGAAAAAGGTAGGCAGAGAGAGAGGCAAACCTGGAGGGTCTTAGTACAGTAAAACATGGCTGATTGTAGTGAGGGCTAATCAAGACCCTTCATGCAACCTCAGCACCTCCAAGGAATCACATGCAGGTATGGTATTTCCTGCTAACCTGGGAAATTATTATGCCTGTTTGGTAACTTGGGTTGTTCCTCCAGCTTGATGCTAAGATTAAGTTTGGGTATTGAAAGAAAATGTTTTTGAAAAAGTCAACAACAACAAAAAGCATTGGTTTATTATTTATTTTCCTGTTTTTGAGCTTGTGTAAAACGTTATGTTCTTGCAGGCCATTTCTCCATTTTATAGACTGATGATAAGCATCTGCAAAGTTTTCTGCAAAACTTGGGTGCAAATGTATTTGGAAATAATCATTTGAGCAGTATAACAAATTTGTGAGATTTAATATATCAAGACTACTCAGTTGGTTTGTGGTGATATTTCAGCAGAAAATGATGACTAACTTTATGGAATTTTGTCCTTTTGAGCAGTACCACCCATCTGTCATTTAAAACAATATGAAACAAAAATTTGCGAATACAGTTTGACCCAGGTCTGCTTTGGACAGCCACAATGTTAGGAGATGGTTTGGCCCTTGACAGTGACTTTGCAGATACTTTATTATTGAGTACCATTGGTCGCTATTTCACTTTATTTTCTGTTCATCTTTACAATCATATTGGTCTTTTTGTGCTTTTCAGTTGCTGAGTTATGTCCCCTGGAGTCACTGAGTTATGTCAGTGTATGTTTCTGTGTGTATTTGAGACAGTGGCTGGATGCTCAAAATAGATGTAATGTACACCTATGTCCTCTGTTATATTACATCATACATATTTAATTATTCACTCATCACAGTTTGATCATATGGATTTAAAGTAATATTGTATGTAGAAGTGGCTATCTTACTTTCTATTTGTCTCGTAACTTTTCAGCTAGGCTCGTACAACTTCCATCAGCAGTTGATGTTTCTGTATTTGTGTGAAACGTCAGACA